>NW_010183288.1:25352-48772 GCF_000695765.1 Mesitornis unicolor
TGAGGAGTGCTCCTCTGAGAAGGAAAGAGCAGCAGAGACAGTGTGATGAACTGTCCTCTACCCCCATTCACCTCTCTGTACCACTGGCAGGAAGGAGGTAGAGAAATCAGGAGTAAAGTTAAGCCCAGGAATCAAGGAGGGGTGAGGAGGAAGATGTTTTAATATTTAGGGTTTTTTTTTCTTATTATCCTACTCTGATTTTCATTAGTAGTAAAATTAAACTAATTTCCCTAAGTCAAGTCTGTTCTGTCCATGATGGTAACTAGTGAGTGATGGCTCTCTGTCCTTATATCGACCCATGAGCCTTTTGTTATATTTTTCTCTGCCTGTCCAGCTGAGGAAGGCAGTGATAGAGTGGCTTTGGTAGGCACCTGGAGTCCAGCCAGAGTCAACCTACCACAACATTATCCTTGAGAAGTATAGTAAAAGGCTAATTTTCAGCTAGCCTACACAGTTTTTTTTTCAGATGCCCTATACCCTTCCTACATATTGCATGTACACTCCCTGATTTCTGTGTAAAGTTACTTCCTGACTGTGATAAATTGCACTTTGGTTTTGTTTATTTCATAGCACAAACCTACAATCAAGGAAGCAAGTGAGATGCAGTGAAATCTCTGAACAAGAGACAGTTCTGAGATCCTTTGTACCTTTCAGCAACTACTCTTACAACTAGACTAGTGCTTTTGTCACTTATTTAAATTGTTTCATAGCTTATTTTGGGAAACTTCAATGTTTTAGTGCTGAGAAAGCTTTTGTACCTGATCCAGAGATGGCACTGCACTAATATGATTTCATGGAGCCTTCAACTGGATAAAGAAAATACAATCAGGTAATTACAGCAACAGAATTTCAGCTACGGTGATGTTTTGAGAAAAGGGAGAAAAAGCCTCTCTCACCTAAAGCATCCAAGTAGCCTAAAACTGTAGCATACATAACTGCCAGAGTATGAAAAGCATGATATACTAGAGCCATCAAAGAATGGACATCTGAACAGATGAGGAGAAAGAGTAAATGTCACTGAAATAGAACAGATAACGGCTTTTTGCTGCTACATAAATGCTGGGGCCACAAGGTGAAGCAGAAGACATTTCAAAACAGGCAGCATTGATCTGATGATAACAGTCCCATTACCATGATTTTATTTCTGTGACACTGCTTGATTGAAACAGATGTAATCATTTCATTTCCCAATTGCTGGTGCAATAGAAGAGTATTTCCTTAGTCTGTGCACAATACCCCTTTTCTTGCACAGTCAGAACTCCCACTCCTATTTCTGTACCAATACTAACATAGCAGGACGTAGCCTGATGACAGAATACATTTTGTATTTAGCTTCAAGGCAACCATATGTAATTGTGTGTGGTGTTTTTATTACATATTTTTGCAGATAATCTAGATGCTTCCTGAAGTTTCATAATCTTTACATTGCACTGTTAGTAAATTATGGAAGTGCATCTAGCAGTATGATAAGTCATAAATACTGAAACTGCTAACAAATATAAAGCAGTCATTTTGTCAAAGACAAAAGCAAAAAAAAAAATGAAGGACCGGTTTTAAAATGTAGGAAGTTAGTTAAAACCAGAAAATTAACACCAAGCTATACAAATTCTACTTACTCCATATCTAGCCCTAAAAATTTCATTGTTATGGGATATTTTCTTTTTGTATTTTATCTTAAGTAGAAAAAAATAGTATTTTAGTTCTAAGAAATGTTATTTTTAATAAGAAAAGTGATTATTAAACATTTAACAGACATTTAAAAGGAAAATGTGCATTGTGTCTTTGTTTTTTATGGCCTGATTAGTGACTGTATAGCTGTGATTGTTTAAGGATCTAGGTAAAGAAATGCCTGTATGAAATACATATTTCATTAGAGCAACTGATACAGTTGAAGGAGGGAAACAGACTATTCTGGAGCTCTTATTCCTGAGGTGGTATTTCTTTAATGTTTTTCTGCAGATATTCTAGCTGGTACCTCCTTCTTGTCTGTTTGAACAGTAATAAAGATCAACTTGCACTGGAACAGGGCTAGAAGAGTGATCTCCTGCTTTTCAATCTCATTTGCATCAGTGTTACTCAGCTATAAGTCTGACCTCTCCAGATGGCATCTCAGTCCCAGTGAAGTTACTGCCCAAGTGATTCCCAAGTAACTTGCTAGGTACAAAATCAGAATAAATAATGAAAGACTGTGAGCCACTAACTTACAGGTGACAAAAATGTACCTAGTTTGTCCACATTTCCATTATGATAAAGATGTTGGGCAATTAGACCTGTATTTTTTCTCTTTTTTTCCTGTGCAGTGAGGAAATGCTTAACTGCTGCATCTAGTATACTGTCAAGATTAATTAGTTAGTGTTTGTTCAGTGCTATAAAGAGTATTATTGATATCAACTAAGCATGAGATGATTGAAGTTATTTAGTGCTGCTGTTCACTAGAACATTTAGAGGGGATTTGCTGTGAGCATGTATATTCATGTAAGGTTAGTTCTCATTCATTCTGGGCAAACCAATCAAAGAGCAGAAGATTTAGCTGTTTAGTATGTCTTCTAGTTCAGCTAAAGATTGTTATGGCTTTATATAGTAAGCATACTACATGCAAAAAACCTGCTCTACATTCTCTTTTCACTGAATCTGAATTCTTGGTGAACTGGTGCAATTACACCTTTGGAATTCAATTCAGTAAAAACCTCAACCCTAAATCAATGTAAATTGTGCAATGAGAGGGAAGAACCTGAAATACTTGAGGTGAGCCTCCACAACAAATCAGTTAAAAAAGGGATTAGTTTGGTGTAGTCAAACATTAACTTAAACTCAGGTTTTCAAACATTAACTTAAACTCAGGTTTTCAATATTTCTTCTGGTGGAATCCTGAGTTTATCTAACTGGGATTTAAAATAGGTTACACAGTTTGTTTCCCAAGACCACCATGTCATAAAATGCTCTTTGCTTCATTGTTGCCATGACATTTTAGGGGCTGGCATTAAGTCTTTTTAGAGAAGTAACTAGAGCACATTTTATAAAAGAGGTTTTATACAGTTAAGAGCAGTGTATGAACGGTTGAATTGTGTATGCGTTTCCAAAGCCATTGTTCCTGTTTTACAGAAATAACAACTAATATTACAGTTATTTGCAGCATTCTCTTAGCAGAATCACTGAATTCCAAGACACTGTTCTAGACTGTTCCTGTTATCATGTTCACAGAAACACAGAAATGGCTTGCCTGTTGTTCTGAGGTTTACATAAAATGTGTGATCATTTTCACTCATATTAATGGGGATTACATAGAGCAAACATCTAAATTATTTGGAGATCAGCCTCTAAACATAAAGCAGGTTCTGCAGGCTTAGAATTAATGAAATGTGTAAATCAGTATGTTGCATCGCAGAACTTGAATATAATGAGGTACTTGCTGAGGTTTCATCTAATCGGTAGAAGAATTTTTGGAAGGAGGTGGAGTTTTGAACTAATATCAGGATGTGTTCTGCATGACCTTCCTAAAGGCAGTTAAAAACACTTGACAGAAAAGTTAAAACATTTCGGAGGTATACTATATCAAAGTATTTCTGTTTTAATGCTTTTCATGTTATTTTCTGCCTGATTTTTAAGACAGATGCTGTGTTTTAGAAGATGAAAAGCAAAAACAGATATTCTGCAGAGCATGGTTGCCTATATAACAAAGAATGAAAAATATATTGTCAAGATTGCTATTATTTGAGATAACTCTTCTAATATGAGATTTAAATTTTCCACTGGCCCTGAGCTTGTATGCCGCTAAAATCCATAATGCATAGAATCAAGGAAAAATCACCAGATTCATGGTATCTCACTAGTAGAGCTGTTTCCGCTTCTTGGCCATTATTTTGCAGAAATAAACAAAAGTGGGGAAATAAGCAATAATTTTCTTATAGCTGAAGTAATTCAGAGAACTGGTAATGCCTAATTTGTTTTACTTGTTTGTGACAAAGTCTGAGGACAAAGAGGTCACAGGCAAACCAGGAGAGCAAATCAGCCTTGAGACTGCTGTAGTCGTGAATCTGGGCATGGATGCATAGGGTGAAATTCGTTGGAATAAAACGTCTGTCTCCTTGAGCTCACTGTGTTTTGGTTTTATTTGTATTAGTCTCTGAGAAAGATGTGTAGTGTGGTTTTGTGTTTTTAGTAGTGTTAATAAATAATGTAAAGACTGAGCTTATTTAAGTAAAGAGGTAATTTTTTCCCACCAGTGATCATAGTACTGTATTTAACCACAATATATTAAATTATTTTTACTCTTAGTGTATCATATAGGACCATGTTTAGTATATGATAGAGGATCCCAGTTCTGTAGATGTTCTTCCTTCTATAATGTGACCTGTTGCACTGGTTAAGAGCTCAAGTAGAAAGGTTCCTGTTTTTGATGATACTAGGATTTTAAGTTAGTATCTGTATGGGTTGTGCTAAATGGGTGTACATGTAAATCCAAATAAGTAATGAAGCATGCATACGTTTTTCTTTATAATCTATATTTAAGATCTTCTTTACTTCATGAAGGCAGGTTGCTGGGTTGCTAATTATAGTGGGGTTGAAAACTTATGAATATTCATGACATTTAATATATCTTATATCTGATTATCCTGAAAGAAGTACAGTTCCCATAAATAAATATTCGAACAAGCAAATGAACTGCAATAGAAGTATAATGCATATCACTGTTATCTAAAAAGCAGTGAAGCAGGTGCTTCTAGTGAAAGAGAAGCCTCTGAATAAAACACCTTATCTTTTTTTAAACATAGTTCTTATTTTTTGATCAAGAGAGGAATGCATCATATGGAGATGAATATGACTTTTCTAATTAAAAGTTAAACATAGAAAAGTAGTCTAGAATCACATAAATAGAAACACAGATATTCCAGTCCTGAACAAGTTTTTTTTTAAAATCTATATTCACCATGGTCTATCTTATGCTTCAAGATATATCATAATTTATATCATAAAGAAAAGTTACATGAATTTTGCTTACCTTAATATGCCCTAAATGCAAATATGGAAGACTGAGCAGGAGATGATCTCTGAGAGTATAAATTGAAAGCAGAATAATGTTTCAAAGTGTAGTTACAAATAAGATTAAAGGGAACTAAATACATGGTTCTCCCATTCTAAACTAGTATAGAAAGTCATTTAGGAACAATTTAAACAGTTAGTTTGCAGAAGCTTTTTCAAAACTTAAAAAAAAATAAATTTGGATAAGCTGAGGAAAACAATTATGTTTAGTGGGTTTTCTAACTGCTTAGGGTTCTGGTAGTGCACTGTAAATTCAACTTAGGTATAGTTCCTATAAATACTTTCAGATCAAACAAACTTGAACTAATTTGAATTGCTAGTTATTTTTATAATCCTTTCATCGATAACCATGCACACCACACTTAAAAAAATGTCTCTTTTAAAAAACATGTTTTGAAAAAACCTCATGGTTTGATTTTCGCTTCCAGTGAATTAAATGGTGTTATGTTCCTTTCTGCTATGATAACTGCAACGTTAATCCAGGTATACCTCCTTTGGAGGGTTTGGTTGGGTTTGGTTTGGTTTTGGGTTTTTTTTGAGGGGGGGAGCTTTTTTGCTTCGTTTCATGTCCATTATATCTTATGAATGACATTAGCACCAGGGATGTCCATGGCTGAATTCTCACCCTCCAAGACTGTTTACTGAGAAGAAGCAACTTTATTGTTATTTCTATTGAGTTTTTACTGTAGTACACCTTAGCAATTCATTGCACCTTTCTCCTGAAGGTACTACCACCTGCAGAGAGGAAATTAGAGAAGCTTGGGCAGATACCCACCAAAGAGTTGGCTTGGGCAGCTCCTGGCTCTGCTGTTCTCAGGAAGATGCTGATAGTGGGGCGATCCCAGATGTGCTCACTTCACTCTTCCAATATCCTGTTTACTCTGGGAAGCCAAGCGTTCCATTCTTGTCTTGGCAAGATGGGTTCTTGTAGGACATTTGGCTAAGAGTTTTCCCATCTCTGTCTCATTTGACCCAGCACTCTGTAAGGCTCGAGCAGTCTTCCCAGCATCCCTGGTGCAGGGTGTAACTTTAAATCCTCAATCTACCCTATTCTGCATGTGTGCTAAGAGCTGGCGTGCTCCAGACCACAGTGTTGCAAATGGAACACTACGGTTTAAACATGCCCAAGTTATGCCACGGGTTAGAGTGCATATAGATGAATAAGGCCCAAGAGGGATAGTGCAGTAAGAGTCAGCGTGGATTACTTATGATTACGATGGGGTGAATAAGTGAACTGCATGCTAATTACAGAAGTCTGAAATACCAGACTTAGTATCCCTTTGCACTGATTGGCAACTACCAGTTCAAAACAGCCTGAGCAAAAGCCCTGGATACCTATGAAAATAAATTTGATGAGTTAGTTTTTAGAAAATCTTTACTACTGGTAGCCAGATCTGTCAAAAATGTTTTTGCCTAATATGGAGTCTCCTTGAATCTTCTTTACTGTTAGCTTACATGAATTTATCTGGCATCAACTTAAGCACTTATGCCAAATATAATAATCAGAAATTGAGGAACCAGTATAGTGGGAACCTATTTTAAGAAAGCAGTAATTTCTTCCTCCTCAAAGTAGCAAAAGGACTTGTTTGTTAATATGGGAGTGAAATCACCCTTGAGGGAGAAAAATTTTCCATACAAGCTTCAGAAAGGTTTTATGAGAAAGTATTATGCAACAGAAGTGATCACTGAAGCTCTGATGCCAATAAAAGAATCAGTTTCTTAGTTCGCATCTTCTGCCATATTGCTGCTCTCTGCATCATATCAACTTCTTTTGTCTCTTCTGTTCAGTTAGCCCTGAGGTTATGATAGTTTTCAATGCCATTTACAGACTATCTCTGCCTATTTTTTCTCATTTGATACTAAAATGTCATCTGATTCATCTGATTAGCCCTATTTCTAGTGTCCACTGTTTTCTAGATGATTGTCAAAGTACCTCCTTTTTTCATTATTTTTTTTTCCATGTCACCCTTCATATTCATGTAAGAATTCTGTATCTTAATATAGTTTACATGAGATTTATGAGAAAAGGAAGATACAATACAAAATTTAGAGCTAATAAGAAAAGCAATACCTTTTAGCTTTTATACATGTTTTTGTTTTGTTAATGTTCAACTCTTAAAACTTGGTTCCTTCAAGGTGATTCTGCAAACAGACCTGTATTGAACCACAGTCACGGCCTTGGCTCTTGCTTGAGAACCTTACAGAGAGGTGTCACTCACCTGACTTTTACCAAGTACTCCAACCTAGTCCTGTAGGCAACAACTTGTCAAGAAGACTAGAGATGTTAGATTTTTTTTGATTGAATGAATGCACCCAAAGAATTGTCTGTTTCTTTCTTTTGGCTATAGAGGGAGCCTAGAGGTCTAAGTCAGATGCCTCTTGAGGAGAGCTGTATTTAAGATCAATCTGCTATTTGTCTTCAGTATTCTCTCCTGATGCATCTGTCTTTTAGTTTAAAACACTGACACGGAGGTAAGTGCAGTTTATTTTTTTTAATGGAGATGGTTTTAGGAATCAAGCTCCTCATCTGTATCTAATCTCTCTTAATAAGGCAATTGTTTGACAAGTTAGAGAAGTTGCATAGGGTGGCAGGGACTGGTGTCAGTGCTGGCTCAGTGACCACAGGAACTTCAGAGGAACTTCAGAGAGAGACCTCCACCACCCCATCTTTCCACATAGACAGTGTCTTTCACGCTTACTGGATTTTTATTGTTAACAGCAGATATCTAATAGTTCTGTTAGCCACGGTCCCCAAGTGTCGCTACTGATTTCACATCACTCCAGTTTCTTTTAACATTTAGCTGTTAACGACTTGTCTCTCTTGTTTGTGAAACAAGAGAGAAACTCTCTTTTCTCATCATAACTTGCCTTTTCCATTTCCTATTTGCTTCCGTCTCTTTTAAAACATGTTCACAGGGTATCTTCTTTTCTTTGTTGTTATTGGTTTTTTTTTCATTAACCGCATTTGCATATAATTCCCAGTAATATTAAAGGGTCTTAAACAGGAAAAGAAAAAAGACCTAGGAATATCTTCTCTTACTTGAGCTTTTTTTTTGCTTGTTTAACTTGAGTCTGTGGTTCTTTTAAGTTATTATTTTCTTCTTGCTTTTTAGAGCTAAATGCAGCTGTCTAATAGACTGTGTTGCCTTCTCTTAGTACTTTAATTGGTATTATAACTCCTTGACCTAGAAGAACAAGGACACTTTTTCTAAAGCAAACAAATTATATACTTCAGGTTGTGTAGCAACATGGTGCTGATGAGCAACTCCTCTAAAGGAGTTCTGTAGAAAGCACTTTCAAACTACAATATACTGAACTAGTAACATCTACATTTCTTAGTATGGTATTCTTATGTTGCTGATAACAATGCAAATCTAATCCCATCATTAAAGTCAATGTAGTACAATTTTCTGTACCTAAATTTAGATCTAAAACATTTCAAATCATTGCCAAAATATAGTTATAAGAGTAATTATTATTAATCTATTATTTTCATTAGTTAAAATCCAATTTTGGGTATATTAAGAAAGAGATAAACCAAAATAAAAAATAGACTTAATAAAAATAGAAAAAGACAAGTCAAGCTAGAGAGTATGGTTTCTAGAAACTATCAAGCAAAAGCTATCTTCTTGTGCAATTGTGAGTGGAAATACATAGATGTAAATCTATGCTTCTTATTTAAAGTATTCAGCTCTTCATATGGAACAAAAGCAGTGTTGGTTAATCTCAAAACTTTGATGTGGCTGAATGTCAGAATTATGCAGCAGTGTTAGAGTTCAAACCATCTCTTAAACTCTGTTGGGACTGGGGTGGCAATTAAAGTCCCCTTCCATCCCCCCAGAGTCTAACCATTAATTCCTATTTCTTTCCAGAGAGGGCTAAGATTCTCCTTCATGCTGCGTATTGCCACAGATCAGCAGAGCTTATGGTTTCTGTGACCAGCGACTGGATGTAGGAAAACAAGGGCTTTGGTGACTGAAATAAATTGGCCACCAGCATGGGACTGTAATTGAAGCGCAAAGCTGGACAAAGCTCACCTTACCTCTGCCCGGCAGAGAGTCATTTGCAATGCTCTGTGTCACTAGCACAGGCACGGAAGAAGATGTCAGCCTCACCTCTTTTAATTAGGTGCTGAAGGCTAAAAATATTCTCCTTGTATGTGATAGAAAGCCAAAGCGAAGGTACACATGCTGACTCCCACATGCTGCAACGCTAGTAAGGCTGCATTTGCTGAATGGCAATTGAGTTAAAACTAGGAAAATGTAGCTTCAATGCAAGCTTCAGAAGGGAAAGCCGGAAAGAACCGTACATTTTACTTGCATACAGAAAACTTCACCTCCCACACACTGAGCTCTAATAGCAGCAGCGTGTCCCGGTCCAAACCTGCAGGCATGCACGGGGTCATACAGTTCTCTTGAACTCTCTCTAACTGCAAACCATTGAGCGAGCTGAATAATACTGCAAAGAAAAGAGAGCTATAGTTCTGTGAGCAAAGATGTTTTGTCACCCTTTGAAACTGTATCTTCCTGTAGCAATTCAGAAACACTTTAAGCTGGGAAAGGGTATGTGTATTTTGGCAGGAATTAAACTTTTTAAAAAAGATGTAGAACATTAGGCAGCTAAAAAAAATGATATTTCAGACTTAAATAAAAATACGAAAATAATTGTGCCATGGAAAGTCCCTTGGCAAAAAACTGTGAGCGCTTTCTATTCTTGCTGAATTTTGTCTAGTTTAAACCCATAGCAACTTCTCTGTATTTAGAAGCACTACCACACTTAAACTTGAATATTGCTTTATTTGCATTCAGAGAGGACCCAAATCAAAAACAGTGGACTAGTGGACAGAGCAAAGCATTAAAAAAAAAAAGGCCACCTTCTCCTCAGATGCATTGATTCCTGTGGGAGACTTAAGTAGAGTTATGAAAAATTAAATGTGTTGATAGCAATCTTTTACCTTTCCTGACACGAGCTGTCTAGTTACATCAGTGTAGTTGCTCTGTCAAAAGAGTGCTGAAGTATGTGATCTTTCAGGTCAGCTTTCCAGTAAAGAAGTGATAACATTAGCTACACAGGGTTCTTTTATCTAATGTAACTCATTTTATTTGCACACTAACATCAGTGTTTGACCAGAAGTGGTCTATTAAGATGCCAGGCAATAGTTTCCTCAGCTTATCTCAGAGCCACATTAGTCTCCATGACTGTGTAATATAAAGCTAAGAATAAATTCTGGTTTTGGTATATCTCTCCCATGCAGAACATTGTATAACCCAGCCAAAACCCACCCTCCAAGAATGAAATCACCAGACTTGCCTCCCAGATCAAATGTTACTGTCCAGTGTCTACAGGTTGCCTTTTTTCATGAGATTGACTCGTATCTTCAATCCCTGATATAACTTTTACCTTTAATAATGAGAAAAGAAAAATCTCCTGAGAGAAATATGTTGTTCAGTTATAGGAAAAAAAGAGTTACATTAACTGGATTTATGCAGATGCCAAACCTGTTGTTACTGGTTTTGTTTTCAAAGGATTTTTTTGGAAGGAGTAGTAGCATCCAGGGTTGGGTGAATTAGCACAAGAAGGCCCAAAGTTTACAACTGAGTAGGAAATTAAAAGTAAATGTGATTAAATGTCAGAGGTTTCAGAGTATTGGAAAATTCCTCTCTAAGTGTTCAGCATTAGCTTATTTGTGTGAATTGCTGTTTATGTCCGCTTTCATAAACATCTTTAGTGACCTCAAAAGAATCTCTATCTTGTCCAGGTACTTAACTAAACAGATTGTTTTTTTCCTGCATCGTTGCAAGTGCATCTATAAGGTGCCTGAATCTAGCTGTGTTAACAAGTTTTAAAGATGTTTTAAAACCTTCTTTTCCAGTATTGATAGTTCCAACCAGCCTTCAGAAAGGGAGTGTTGTCTTTTTCTTTCATTTATATATTTTTTTATTTAAAATTCTCTTTAACAGAGCTGAATGAATTGAATATCATCCAAAGATATTCAATCTGCAGGGTAGGAGATCTGAATAAAAGATGGCATTTGAAAGCTTTGTATCTTTAGTTGGTTTTGTAAAGTCAGTGATGGTCACACCCATTTATATGATAGTAGGATCAAGCCCTTCAAATTGCCTGTACAAGGTTTTCTGACTTTTTTACAACTCTCAGCATCCTTTAGAGTTACAACCAGTTGCACAGTCAACATTTTTGCTACATCACCTATATTTAATTATGTCATGGAGTCTTTCATCTATAATAATCAAATCATTTTCTTGCTGGTAATCTAAATACTTGTTCTTCTTGCACTCGGCTCTTCGTTCACTAAGTGAATTTTTCTACAGCAAAAATAGCAATGTGTTTAAAATTTTAAGACAAATCCATAGCTATGAGGAAAAAATAGTATTTTTCTCAAAAAATACCATGTTTTATTCCGGAGATTTCTTTCTATACAGATTAATAAAAGTACTTAAAGCTTAAAATAAGTCCTCCAAGAATCAGATAAACCTTAATTTAATCTAAAAAATGGAAGCAATGTTATCCAAGATGATGTCAATAAAAGGATAAAGTAAAAGGATAAAGTGAGGATGCAGAGTACCACCTCATTTATTCAACACAGATATAGCAATGAGAAAGGTGGTGGAATGATTTAGAGAAGCTTTCAAGATGAATGGTAGATTTTCCAGTAATTTGAGGTACATGGATGACAAAAAATTCATTGCTTCATAAGATGATGATTGTAGTTAATGAAAGTTATGAATATAATAGGAAAAAGAGTATAGATTTGCAGTTAATATCCAAGACAAATCAGGTAAAACAAAAGGAAGCACAAATGTTCTGATGGAGAATGAGTGTATTTTATTTAGATTGAAATTTTGGTATATAGGCTTGGTTATTACCCAAGACAGTAAGGAAAATCCTGGCAAGTTTATCAAGAAAAGTTCAGCTTTAATATAAAAATCAATCTTTTGGAGACAGACTTCAACACCACAAGATTTAAAAAAAAAATTAATTTATTTTTTAAAAAGGGCACTTGAACCTAGGCCTTACAGAGAATGGTTCAGAGTTGTATGGCCAGTGAAGAAGTTGCTGGGTTAGTTTTATAAGAAGAATTGTTTGACACAGAATCTTATCAACTGGAAATCAAGTCATCAAATTGAGATTTGTAATGAGATGAGAGAGACAATCATTCAGGGATGCCTGGACAAAGAAGAGTAGAAGTGCAAATGAAGAGGAGTGAATGAAATTGATTATGAATCACTCAGGATGACTAGTGATAATTAAACCACTGTGGCGAGATCTGATTTATGACAGTACCAAATCTCAGAGCAGTTATGGTTAGAGAAGAAAAAATTGGTTAACAAAAGTAATGTTAACCTTTGGGAAAAAAAATTGACATAAATTATGGCATGTCTCTTGCTAGTTGATGGAACCCTGCACACCCTGTATGCCAATTATAAATTGTGTGTACAGTAGTGACTGGCGCAGCATGAAGAAAGAGGAAAAATATTTTGATCTGTCATGCTCTATTACTGTTCTAGGAGTATATATCTGTATTTTGTATTTTCTGGCAATGAATTTGATGTTAATTGATTTAGGTAGATAAGATGAATCCATGTCCAATGGAAAATTCAAAGTAGATTTTTGTACCCCCATCTCAGATGACTGTCCTCATTTGTAGTGAGTGCACTGCTCGAGGACCTCTGAAAGATTGTGTTTTCCTCCTAAGGAAGGCACCTTATGTCCATGTAGCATGTGGGGAGCACTCTACTCTGGCATATAACTTCAGCCTTGGTTTGACAAGAGGAGAGAGCATTTCAAGTGCATTTCAAGGCGCAGCTGAATTCATAACACGTGACTCAAATACAGATGCAATGCATTTCTATCACTTTGCAAGTGAACAGAACTAAGTCCAGTGCCCTATGTGGGTTGTGTAAATGCACCCTGTGCAGCATGCACTCCACCTGTGCTACTACTTTTGTTGTCTTTTTGCTGGGCCTGCCAGATAGGTAATTAGGAACCCTTCTGGTTAATTTCTGGTCTTAGAAAATATTATGATTGCCTACAGAACAGAAGTTTTCTTATTCTTTTGGCAGGGCAGTTCCTAGTTTCTGTAATATACTGTATTCCAATATTTCTGCTTTTTACCATAAAAGTCTATTCAGTGATGTGTCAACACAAGATGAGGGACAGATTTGTTCTTGTTGCACCAAACCAGATTGTATCTACATAGATATGTGGATAAGGGGTTGATTCTCTCTAGCATATACAATATTTAGATTGGTATAACTATGAATGGGAAATTGAGCATATAAGCATCTTATCTGTGATCATTTCTGTCTGTGGCATGACATAGTTTTCAAAAATGAAGTACAATCTTACCAAAGATCTAAGTATATAACTGTCCTCATTAATTCTGTGGATGAAGTCTCTTAAAGTATGCATGTTTATGGTGTCTGTTCCAAATAAACCTTTTCCAGTGTATAATTCACATTTTGAAAGTAGCATGGGGTAGAAGGGAGTATGTCATAGACATACACATATTTAATCTGGGGATCAAGTTCATTTGTATCGGGTTTATTTTTCCCCAGGGTGTCTATCCACCATGAGTGATTGGTTTAATGAATGCATTTTAGTTATTGCTTCAAATCTCACAGGATTAGAGTTCTTAAATATTTTAATGTCATTAGCTACCACTAGAAATCTCTGTAATTCTGAATAAGATAGTCGTAGCAAGGTGTTCAATGTTCTTTTCAGTTATGTGCGTTTTTCCTGAATGTAAATTTTAAGGGGAGTTCTTCTTCTCCTACATACACATTAGAAGTTTGATGGCTTCCTTCTCAGTGCACAGTAACCTTCCTTAAGACAGAAGATAGTATATGCTGTTGCAGTTACTCATATGGATTATGTTTAATTCATGTGTCATTCCTATCAGACTTTTTGTTTTGTTTTGTTTTGCTGTGTGAACTGTTTAGAATTTATTCTTGATCTAATATTTTATGTTGTTTGTTTGTTTTTTAGCAGAACTTCTCTTTCTCGTATGTAGGCCTTTGCAGTATTTTTCTTGAACAGTACAACATAACACTGCCCAGGATATTTTCTGCTCCTGGTTCCTGTCACAAGATGATTCGTTTTGTCATCTTTGAGGAGTCAGGTTAAGTAGCATCCACACCAAAGAGATGTCTGTGACAGGAAGAAACACTTAAAACTATGCAAGTTGATACCGTTGATAATCTTCCCAGAGCCATTATTTACAAATTCTACTCAGTTTGAAGATGTTAGTGGTCTTTCTTAAAATAAATAGAATAAGAGGTTGAAAACAGGTGTAGTTGCAAGAAGCAGGAAAAATGCTTCTGTCAATGAATCTTTAAACATCGGGATAACATTCTTTATCTTTACTTGAAGGGCTGTGCCTGTGCAGGGGATGATTATGTGAGTTTCACACATGCCCTGAGGAGATTCATTGGGTTTTCTGATTGTTTGTTGGTTGGGTTTTGGGGTTTGGTTTGGTTTGGTTTGTTTTTCTTTTTGTTCTGTTTTTTTTTTCAATGGATTCAGCAAAGAATTTGTAGAGAACCTGTATTTCCTTCTTTGACCTCTAGATGAAATTATATGGCAAGCTGTGCTTCTTTAACTCGACATTGGATATCTTAGTGGAAGTATTCTTAATGTTCTTCTCAGTATCATGTTGTAAAACCTTTAGAGCTGTAAAGACTAGAAATTTCTAACTTTAAAGCAAATGTTTAAGTTGTGAGAGGTATACTTAACATTCTGAGCTAGCACTGGAAGACGTTCATCTACAGGTGTACAGCCTTGTCCACCTGATTCTCTCTGTGACAAAGCCTTTGAACTGTATGTGAGTGTTGAGTGATGCTCTCATTCAGGAAGCTTCTTTTTACACTTACATCTGAGCTGTGATTTGGGCCTACCTAATTAGCGTGATGTAAGTATGCAAGAGTTATATATTTATATTCTGTCTACAAATTCCCTTTAGAACAAATTTTCTTGATAGGAAAATCTTTTTATTTTGGTATAGAGGATGATATAGATCCTGAAAATAAAGAAAAACATGATGGGCTGAGGAAATTCATGGTAGGAAGTAGAACAGGGAGAAAAAAGGTCAGTATAATGCCCAAAAATGTTAGCGTCGTACAGGTGTTTCAAAGGCATTGGCAGGATACTTGTCAGCATAGGACTTTACCATATTATTCTATTTTTGTTTAAATATATTAATCTATCTAATTCCATTTATTACTTACATAACAAAAGTATGAGTTACTATTTATTTTTACTTTTGTGAAAATTATTTACTAGAAATATATACAATAATTGTGGTTGAGTCCTGCTAGTGCCTTGTCAAAACTGTCTTCAATACTTTATCAGAGCAGGGTTTAATTTCCATTTTTTTGTGCCAACATTACATTGATCCCTTATACTTCACTAATCCATCTAATTCTTATCATCATCTTAAATTTTGAATTAGTGGCAGAGAGTCTATTAGTCACTAGTTGTTCTTATGCTTGTTTCCATTTCTGTTACTTCTGTTTTTCTGATCAAATATTTTTTCTCCTGTGATACTCCAATTGTCCTTAGAATGTTATTCTACTTAAGTAGAAGACAGTGCCTGTTTTAATTTTTACCAAAAAATAAGGTTCTGAGAGGTATAGAACAAAATAAGGGAACTCAGATATTCTCAGTCCTTTCTTTTCCAAGTTGGTGTCTGTATTGTGGTGAAAAGGGTGTTAGAGAAGGTAACAAGCTTCTGCCATCCAAGGAACTCTTTTTACAATTATAATCTAATACAGGGTAGTTTCTTCAAGTAATTAATATTTATATTGTCATAGGACAATAGCAAGTTAGGAGTGCAGAGAAGACTCTTGTTTTAGTCTTCTGTAGTTTAGTTTTAAAACCTTAGTTGCAAGCTGATATAACATTTGAAACTGATCATGTTGTTGATGATGAAAATCATTCAGCATCTGGCAAAGTCGATCCACTTGTATGCACTTAATGTTTCATTTATGGATTCATTTGTTTTATTTAATTAGCTGGGCTCTTGTACTCATTCCCCTGAAACACTGCAATGTAATGTTTATGGAAGTGCATGTGACCTTGGAGATATACTTCTAGCCATTTCCTTGTCTTCTGAGAATACAAAATCCATATGGTGTTCTCCAAAAAGGAAAGTGCTTCTGCTGCCTTGATGTCAAATCAGTAGTCATTACATTTGAATAAAAGGTGAACAGTTTGAGGCAAAATCTAATTGTCATCTATTGCTGCTTATATTCTTTGTGCAAATCGAACATTTACATTTTTAAATAACAATGCAGAAGATCAAAGTACATCTTTGTCAGTTTTGCTTATTATTGCCATCTACGCTGGTGTCAAAAACTCTGGTACTGACTGACAGACTATCTGGAGAGATTACTTGAAATAGGTTTCATGAAAGATTTTAATCAAGTGTTGTCACAATTATCACATGTAAAAACATGAAGAGAGTACTGTATTGGAGCACTTTGTTTCTGTTTAAAACACATTTCTATTGAAGAATGATCTCAACTTAAAATGTTTACAAACTTGTAAAGATTTTCTGATTCAAACTAATTCATTAAGAAAGTGGATGGCTTACATTTAAAGAAATTTTCTAGCTAAAAACATATCATTTCAAAATGCACTTTTAAAAAATGATCAACATGATTCACAAAAATCTCTTTCTAAACTAAATAAATTGTTTGATTTTGAACTGCGTAGTCACATTTTGTTTTATATGAACTGATTGCTTGAACAAGCACAACTGTTTCAAATTGATGTAAAAAAAATCCTCCTCTTTTTAAAACTACTAATCAAACCAATATCACTAGAATAGAATAGTATTTCAAAAGCTAATGATGTTCTTGGAAGAAATGTTGATGTTTAAGAATACATTTGATCAATAGTAATAACATTAATATAAAGATTGGTAGGAACAGAAGACGGTAAGATACCATTATATGTCTTTAAGATCAGTACTCTAAAAGAGCAGATGGACATCAAGTAATTACACATTTCATGATGGTCCACAAAGCACCTGCCCCATAGAAACCAGCGACATTTTCCAATATATTGTATCAATTTCAGTATTTAAAAGATTGAAGATCAAAATTAAAAAAAAAAACTGTTGGGCCACAGTGAGAGAAGAGATCAAAGGCATTGCCAGTGTCCTGGCTGCCTCCAGGTATGCATGCAAGAGTGCTGTCCTCACTGTACCATTGAAAGTTGGACCTTGGAGACAGACCCTGCCAAGACTGAGGCTGAAATTCCATCCTGTCCTCAAATCTGGAGATCAAAGTCTCTCATTGTATGACCTATACGTTGACCAGGTAACTTTGAGAGCTGAAATTGTGTGCCCTCTTTTTTGTGTACCTGGTTGACTGCCAGTTTCTGGAGTGTTTGATGCAACCAGCCAATCACACAGTCTATTGATTGAAACAAAAAATTCCCATATTATGAGGATCCTTCCTGATGATGTTGGTGCTTTTAAATATTTGAGAGAAGCAAAAGGACACTGTGAAGTTCAGTGCACTTTCAGATTAAAATAAATATTTGTGGAAATATTTTCTGTTCTTGACTCAGCTCTGGCCAAAAGAAAAATACTTTCTCAATGTTTGAAATGATGCATTCAAAACAGTGCAGGGCCAGATTTCTAAGCTCTCAGTATCCTTTTGTGAGTCAGAGCTTGAAAAATATAAACTCCTATTTTCAATTTATCAAAAGCATTTCCCATGGTGACACTGACTACCAAGTATTTCACAGGTCAACAGCTGACACGCTGATTTTCCCTTGAAAATCTTCTCTTGGCTATGGGATCTGGAAAATGTGGGTGATGATGCGCTCTCTGTGGGACACACCTGCTGGAGCTTCCAAGCAGAAATCAGTTTAAGGGATTTTTACTTGTATAGCTTTTTAACAAGGCTTCATGCAACTAAAATTCCTAGAGTTTGTTGTGTTCGCAGATGGTTTCATCAACAGCTCCATTAGTGATGAGTAGACTTCATGTCCTGTTTGGATGTGCTTTCATGTTAGGACAACAGATTTCTTGAGAGGAGTATGGCTGGACCTCTCTGTTCTCAAGTAGCTAAGAGAATTTTCCAGCTGAGCATATTTTATGTGAACGTCAAATAGTCCACTGCCAAGTAATGGCACTCCTTAAATTCCTCAAGCTTGTAAAACATAAATAAGTTTGCAGGTAAAACCAGAATTTTCTTGGTAATATTGGATACATGCTATCTTGCATGAGCTCATGAAAGCCACATTAATATCTTTTACGTGTAAAATATGTGATTGGATTCATTCTTAACATCTCAAATACAACCTTGTAATTTAAATGGATTTTTTAACGTGTATTAATTTTTATGAATGACTGGGAGGTTTATTGGAGGGAAGGAGGTAAAATAGTGTCTCTGAAGCCTCACCAGCTAAACAAATTGCTATAAATAGCCTTTGGTAGTGCCTACCCTAGAAGATTTTTCTCATCATTATCCAAGATGTTGAGGAACTGACACCTGCAGAGGTTTGCTTTCACCTGTTGAGAATGGTGCTGAATGTAAATCTTCCCCCCATGATAAATAGCTTTCAGTGGAGGTTGTAAGTAGTGTGTAGTACGCCAAATCTTTGCTTTGTGTACATTTAGCAATGAAAATTCATCTTATTTAAACTGTCATAGACTGGCAGTCATGCTTAGGCTTAGGTATTGGTCACAGAAAGGAGATTGAGGGGAAAAAAAGTGTGCAGTGTTGCTCAGAGATCTGATTTGTTCTTGCTCCATGAAGTCTGTACAGCAAAAATAGCAAAAATTTCATACAACTCTGACAGAGATTTCAAAGGGAAGGCAACAAACAGTGGGAGTATGCAAAAGTGAATCAGGGGAACATGGACTGGGAGACTTCTTTCTGCAACTGAACATTACTGAGAATGGCTATCCATCCCTCTACATCAGCTCCAAACTCTTTTCTTTTTCTTTAATATAGACTATTACTATAGTTTGGTTTTTCAGCAAGAAACTAGATAAATGTTAATACAAACAACTGTAGTTCTAGTTTCCATTTTGAAAGTGTGAGTTTGACACCAAGAAGTTTATTCAGTTGTCCAAAATAATAACAAAGCTGGTGTGAAAGATGGCCAGGAGCAGGAATCATTCAGTCCTACACACATTTAAAGAACCAATTACTAATTTCATTCCTAGTTTTCGTATTCTTTATTTATCTTGGGTCATTGTGACAGACTACAGTCTAGTTCTGTTTAGATTATGCATTAGTTTTTATTGTATTCATGGAAATCTGTGATTTACATCTACTGTTTGTTTTATATATATGTATGTATGTCTGTTCATACTTTCTCAAAAATGTAATTACACATATGACATATGTGTGTATCTCTATATATGTGCATGTGTGTACATTCGTATTTCTGTGCAAATATAAAAATTGGGAACCCAGAGGGATCAGAGCATGTTCAAAGTAAGTCCAATTAGGCTAAATTGGTTGTGTTAGTATGACACTTAGGGGTATTAGTATGGACTTGGGGTGGTTTACACTGAAGGAGGCTGAGGGGAGACCTTATCAACTGAAACTACCTGAAATGAAGTTGTAGAGAGGTGGGTGTGGGTCTCTTTTCACAGGTTACAACCAATAGGACAAGAGGAAATGGCATCCAGTTACGCCAGGAGTGGTTTAGGTTGAACATTAGGAAAAACTTCTACAATGAAAGAGTTATCAAAGACTGGAACGGGCTGCCCAGGGCAATGATTGAATCACCATCCTTTGATGTATTCAGAAGCTGTCTAGATATGATGCTGAAGGACATGGTGTAGAAGGGGGCATGGTAGAATTAGATAACGCTTGGACTTGATGGTCTTAAAGATCTTTTCAAACCATACCGATTCTATGACATTAAGGTATTTGGTCTTTGGAATTTTACTAGTTTAGGCCCAGAGTCACAAAACTCACTCTTTTCCTATCTTTTTTTGCTTTTAGTCTCAGCTAAGAAATTGTGTATTAAGTGCGCATCAGAACAGGAATCACCTGTGCCCACTGGAGATATGAATATAAAATTAGAGATATTTTGTATTGGTGAAAAAATGTGAGCTGATTGACAGCAACAGAGCTTTTAAAGACAGTTGTGCAGTTTAGAGACCATCTTACTATAAATTGAGGGCTTAGTGGTCCAGAGCTAAAGTTAGAAAACAGAGTCTTTGTAGTCACACAGTTATACCCGTCTGAATGAGAGAGAAAAACTTCGAACCTGTTCTGCAGTCATCTTTGTGACAGCCTTGGGGTGTAAACTTTGAAATGCACAATTCCCTCTGGTCATTATGGACACTACATTACCCAAAAAAGGTTTCAAGAATAAGTTTTTCCCTGGTGTACCTAGTTAAATACCTTCCTTCTCATCTTGCTTTGTTGTGCACTAGCCTGCACACCAAATTGGCTGTATTTCAGTGCTGCCAAATGTGTACAGTTTGATAAGCATGTTACAGCAAATCTTGAGTACGAAAGGCACTGTATAAACGTCAAGTTATTTGCCCATTTTAAAGCATTTTATCCTCCAGAGCTGTAAATCCACCACCATTTGCTAACACAAAATTAGCTTTTTAATGCTGTGGAACCCTCCACCACTAGCACATATGGCAACGTCCACATTCTTGCTGGTGGGGAGGCCGAAGGCTGATGCATCTAGAAGGTGAAGCTTCAGCAATCCAAGTGCTTTATTCACACTGGATTTAGAATCACATTAAGAGGCCATACCAGGTCTCAGTTCAGCAGTTCTGTCACCCTGTCTTCTCTTACAAACGGTACAGACCAAATATGCTCACGTACTTATACTCACAGCTCACAGAAATCAGCAGAAGCAGTAAGAATACAACCAAGGGCAGAAAAGGAATCCACGTTTCTTACTGATAAAGTCAGCATAGGATAGTGCATCATTTCTGTCTATTACTATATTTGCTTCATAGAAGATTTATGTTAAGTTATGGTTGCCTGAAAACTTGAAGAAATGGGAGAAAGCCTTCTTGCTTATTTCCAGGCTGGTGATGTATTACACACCTTGTGTTTTATCTTTGTTGGTGTTCCATTGCGAATTACTTTTTTCCTTCAGCTTTCTGTTGCCTTAATTTGTCTTACTACTCTCATGTCCTTTTCTTAGAAGAAACAATCAATAGAAAGTGCTTTTAGCAGTGGCACAGCACAGTGGTTTACTGCAGGGTAGGTGCTGGGTGGTGTCAACACTGCTGACCTTCTATATATTGGGATTTTGGGTAAGCAGCAGATACCATGTGGTGCTCCTTTAATATGTGTCTTTATGGTGCCTGGGCAAGTCTGGAGCTGGGCTTTGTTATTACATGTTTGCTTTAGATGCTGAAAGATGACCTAAGACAGAATCTTATTTACCGTTTTTTAAATGCTACTCAAAACAGTATTTGTTCACATATAAAGCATTTCTATTAAGAATACAATACTGAGAAAAGAGAACACAAAGATATCAAGTATGAAAGTACATTCCATTTTCACTAGATTTTTACTGTTACTGACAGTGTGGCAGAGTGTTACTGCTTGTTCCTTGTTTTAAACCTGTAGATGTACTTCATATGTTAAAAGCCTTCAGGGTAAGAGCCATTTCCCGTTCAAGCCAGTATGTGTGAGATTTAAACTGCTGAGACCTAAACTCCAGAGAGAATTTAGTATGAATTCAGAACTATCTACAAGTCATAGTCAAGAAATATTTCCTTGCATGCCAATGTCCCTAATCTTCATATCCCTAAAGAAGTGCAGTTTGGCAGAGAACAACGGGAGCCACAGCCTCACCCTATAGTTGAGGTTTCTGTCATGGATGGAGAACCTCAGCTCTGGGCTTTCTTCAGCTTTCATGTGCTTGAATCTGTACTGTACACAATTTCACCAGTTCTCCCTGTGGCCATGCAGCTGTGGGCAAGGTTAGGACATGGCCCACCCCTGGCTGGAATTGGACACCATGCAGTTGGGACTGCAGGAAGCACAAGTCAAGGAAGAGAGGAGTGATGGGGAGCCTGGCCTCAGCAGTCTTCTGCATCTTTGTTTCTCCATAGCACAGTTATAGAGATTCTTGGCTTTCTTGGAGACACCCAAGAGGACTTCAGAGGTAGGAAAAATGACTGGAGCAAAGTAACAGTATAATACCTGATTTTCATCTGTTTTGTCTGATTAAATCTGATTTAGATCATGGCTTTCATTGCCTGCCTCAGGAAATATTTAGGCAAGTAGGCAGCAGGAAGAAGGTCAGGGCAGCCTGTCACAATACCTGCACTGTTTATATGGGGTCTTTTCCAGGCAATCTTCAGTGTTGAAACACAGGAAGTCAGGCTGGCTTCTCCTGTTGTGGTGAGAATCAAAACTTTCCTCTACTTAGTTCATCTTCCCCTGCTACACTTCTCTTTTTGCTTTTATTTTTTCTTCTGTATAATTATAGCAGCTAAATATCTTTTATTTTCCTTTAGAATTAGATGTCAGTCTCCAGATGGTTTGAGATTTTCATAGGCCTAAGTTAGGTTTCAGGGGAAACTTTTTAAAATATTGTCTTAGAAACACCAAACAGGATGCAGTGTTACTACACTGGATATAATTTTTGTTTTGTAAGGAAGAAGTAGTTTGTCACAAAGCTGTGAGATAAAACCTCACAGATTCTAGAGCCTTCACGCTCAAATCTTTTTCATTGCTCAAGTTACCTAGGTTTGATGTCTGCAGACGCAAACAGAAAAGAACTGGAATGGTAACTGAGGGACTTCAGGGAGATTCCATGACAAGAGCTATAGTTTATATCTGGAACAAAATAAATTACAGTAATGCAAATAAAAATTGCTACCTGAAGCCATCTTTTACATACCCTTGAGTATAAGTGTAAAGTCATTAGGGAGATTTTTTTTTAATTACTTAATATTATCTTTTTGCCTTTTTACTTCCTGCCTAATGAAGTTAGCTTGGCTTCAGAAACTTTAGTAACTGCATTCTGTATCGATATGTGGGAATACAAAGAATTTGAAGGCATAAGAAAAATCTGCGCTAATGAAATGCCTAATATAGAAAAACATAGGAAGTGCTGTTTTGCATTTTGCCTGCTTATTCATTGTTCACAGAGACAAGTAAAGGCCGTCTTTTGCTAATGGCATTATAACCTTGGCCTCCTTGGTATCAAAATGTTAAATATTGTAAAGAAATGTTCCTGTGAGTGGGGGATTTTAATGATAATAAATCTTTATGTTTTCATTTTAGCACCAGTCCATTTTCTTTCCATACTGAAGTTCTCAGTAATTTATTCATGACCTTTAACTGCTTTTAAGAAATGTAGATTGGGAATTATTGCTCTCCTTGCTATTGGAAGTGCCAAGG
>NW_010183288.1:48784-58018 GCF_000695765.1 Mesitornis unicolor
TTTAAGAAGCTTCAAGGGATTTTATTAATGAGATACACTTCTTATATTAGAATAAAACAGCCAAAGCTTCTGGTTTTGCTTATCCTGATTTATATATGGAGGAGCAATGCTTAAAATCATGTGGAAATTTTTGATCTAAGATAAACAAGTGGTCAGACCACATAAGTATATGCATAAAGATATGATTAATAATCTGCTTTGTTTAGGATTAATTTTCAGCCTTGTTATTCTGACTTTCCTATCCCAAAAAGCTGGGATAGTAAAAAAAAAAACAAACCGCAAAACAGCTGAGTTCAAAGGTTGGTAAGAAAAGAAAATAATTCTCCATATGTATGAATGTATGGGTAAGAGTATATAGTGTATCTACCCATGTATATGTAATGTATGTTCAGAAACACAGATGTAAAATCTATTTCTTCTCAGAATATCTTTATCACAATGAACTAGTGCTGTAGACACAAACTTCAGAGAAAGATTTATAAAGTAGACACCAGGGAGCTGTTAACATTTCTACAAAGCTTTCTTTGTCACTAAGCAAAGCCTGACAAGCTGGCAAGCTGACAAGGGTAGAAAGCTCAGGAACTCTGTTTCTTCTATAGTTTCTTACTTCTCATACCATGATCTACTCTGGGTAACTCCATCCTCTGATGGGAGACAAAGGGAAAAAGAAGCAATGAGAAAGAGATTGATGCTAGCTGGCTATGTGAAGATAGAGGCCATGAGAAGAGGAAGGAAGGCTGAGAAGCAGGTAATCTGTTTACGGTCCATGACTGGAAGGGCAAGTGGTCAAGAAATTTGAAATTGCATGTGGTAGATTATTCAGTGTTTTTGAGAGCACCTCCACTGAGGTTGGCAACAGCTGTGCACTCCCTACACCTTCAGCTCTTACCATGTGTTGGAGTGCTAGGGACACAGGAACTGAAACACAGGGATTCATGTCCCTAAACGTTCTCTGCAAGCTTCCAGACAGCATGCATCAGGAAACAACTTTAATGTTGTTTACACTAATGGATGTTGTTTACATTAATGGATGTATCAAATGGGGTTTATAAACCTTCTTAGAAATAATGAATTCAGATTAGGCAGACTAAGACTGCATCTTCTCCTGCAGGAGAGGGAATGGCAGGGGGAGCCTGACTGAAATTTGGAAGTGAAAGTCCCAGAGAAGGATGCTGGAACTCAAAAGGGAGAAGGAGATCAGGAAGGCTAAGTGTGAAGCACATGCTATCTCAGACTTTTTATATTAGCAAATAATTGTGAAATATTGAGAAAATGTGTATTTTTCTCAGAGAGAATGACAGAAGTTGGCAGCCTCTTGGTTTACTCGGTTCCAGCAGGACGTTCTGTCATGGATCTGTACTGTCTAACCACTTTGATGACCTGTACCTAATATTGACTATTTGAGTTTATAAAGTTAATATTTCATCTTTGGAGATGAAAGGAATTATTTTAATTATTACCAAATACAAGTTCAGATCTCTCATGTTTAACACATTTTAGAACCGACAATCCTTTTTGTTATACTTTATTTAATAATTAATGTTTTTTGACATTGTCTTTGCTGTGCATTAGATTTTGTGTAGACAAATGGTAGTTAACCTGCTTTTTTAACTCTATTTACTCTTATTCTCTACTGACTTACTACTTTGCAATAAAGTAAAGCAATACATATCAGAAACCTCTTCTTCAACTCACTTCGAATTTTGTAGAAAAATTTACTTTCATCCCAGATATAATTTACCACTGAAAGAATAGTGCACTTTTAAGAAGGATTAATTTAGACTTATGATAAACTCAGTTGTAACCTTTCTTAGGGGAATGACTGTTATTGGCATGTTTTGTTAGAGGTCATGAGGAGCTCATGTCCTATTTTTTTCTAATGACTAAGTGATATGCTCCTTGCAAGCAGTAGAAATATTTTTTCCAGTATAGTATCTTGTGGCTAAAGTAGAGTTTTATTATTTTATCAATATAATGTGTGATACAGTGGAACTGAAGCATAAGATTTTGATCTCAGCAGTATAAATTAATAAATGTACTGAGGAAAGACATTTATTATGTGCTTCATTCCCTAAATATGTGTGTGACTTCTCTCCATTTATGAATGCTTTTCACTACAGGATTACCTTTGCTATTGACAAGACTTATTTTAGCTCTTCTGAGGAAATCCATAGTATTGTAACAAGTTCTTAAACAGCATCAGGCCCATACAGTGCATCAAATCACTACATATTAGATCTAGTTGAAAAATTTGGTGTGAGCTTCCAGATCGTACTTGCTGGGTCTGCTCAAAATCAAATGTACAACTCTGAATAATTTTTACACAATCAGCTTTTACAGTATTATATATATGGCCTTGCATTTAGCATTAGAAGACCTGATGACTAGTTATTTATTTGGTAAACATGTCCTATTTAGGTTTAAATTTTACATATTAGGGCCTTCCTAAAAGAAAATATCATCAGAAATTAAAGTTAGTCTTTCAAAAATCAGTACTTGCCAAGTGAATGGAGAAAGAACTCAGGGGACTTTGTGGATTGGAAGGAAGAAAGTGGGATTAAAAGTAAAAGTGGAAATGAAGAAGGAGACTAAGACATATCTAGGAGCAAGACAGAGAGCAAATGAGTAAAGGAAGAACACAGCTGTCAGGGCAGCGATAGTTCTGGCAAGGAGTGTTTTGGATGATGAATTGGTAAGGGCAATGCTTGAAAGGTATCTGAAATCAGGAGGGGAAAATAGAGAAAATAGAGATGGTTAAAGTGGGAAGTATTCAACAAGGGTCAGAGAAAATTAAGTGAGCTTAAATGAGTTAGTTTAGATGTTAAAAATAATACCTCTGTGGTAAAAGTCTTCTTAGTAGGAAAAAATACCTTCTGCAGAGCACTCGGTACGCTTTCTACCTTAAGTTGTCTGCTTCAAGTCTCTGTTTCTCAGTATGTTATGTAGTATAGATCACCTAGAAGTCAATGTCTGAAGGAGCATGCTAATGTTGGCTGAGTAAAGAAACATAAAACTTAGTTGACAGGCCCATACAGGCCCAGTTTAGTTGAAAAGCAGGACTGAGAAAATGAGCAAAGATTTGAAAGAAATAGAAGTGGGAGAAGAACAGACTGGAAAAAGAAGAAAAGAGGAAAGGTCACGCCTATGAATATTAGGCAGAAGAGTCTGCTTCCCAGACAGTCAGTACCTTGGGATGGCCTCTGGGATTCCAGAACACAGCCATTCTTCCACTAGCTGTAAACGTTTCTAAAAGCTTCCAGCAGATTCTGGACTGATGTTTCAGTTGGTGGTGATCCAACAGTCACCTGCCCACTACTGCTGCTACTTAATCTGCTACCTCAAGTAGAAAAACTATGGTAGTTCTAAAAGTTCCCCAAACAGCTCATGCTGGAACAATGATGTGAGTAAGAAATCAAATAATAGGGTTTGTTTTTTCATTCTGCTTTCAAAATCGAGCTAGACAACTGAGAAATAATTTGCAGAAATAGCTTAAAAGGACTCCACTGAAGTGATGAAAGCAGAACTTAACATTTGGAAATGACATTGCTCTGGATGCTTCGGCAACTTCAACTCCTTCTCCTTCTAACATAATTGTAAGGTTTTTTTCTTGTTTACACTTCAAACAAAGAGCAGGATGGGCCTACTCTGGGGATCCATCAATACTGAGTAATGAGAGGAAAGTATTTTTTTAATCTGACTTCTGCCTCACTTGTTGCCGAAGTTGGAAAGCCTACTCTTTAAGCAGGCAGAGGACTGCAGAAGAGAATGGATTATTTCAGGATAGCAGTTGCCACTTGCTCTGAGAAATTGTATTCTAAGCCTGCCACTGACATCAAGTTCCTATCTTATGCCTGACAGATGATTAAAGCAGACTTTTCCTAGATGTGGTTGTACGTTCCTCAATTTGAGGGTTTCTAAGCTAAGACCCTGATGTGCAGATGTGGGGCCTGTCCTCTTTCTTGGAAAATGGGCTTCAGTATATGAATTGCTGAATGTGCTCAGAACCTTGAAAATCAGATCTTAAGTGTTTCATTCTGATCCTCAGGAAAGAACAGATGCCTTGACCTTAATCTCTCTGTGCTACGGTTGTAGTAGTCAGTAGCATAAAGGCTGGTATGAAAATAAATTAGTGAACTTTTCTGAAAATCACAGGACATGTGGAAAGAAGCATCAGCAAAGTAGCTCTGAGAAAATTAATAACTGTGGGAGGAAACTAATAACTCTGTCTTTAGAGAAGGATGTGAATAGTAGTATGCTGTTGGTAATGCGTGGAGCTGCATGTTGAACAAAGAGAAAACAAAATATTGAATTATTACTTAATTAAGTAGGTACTGTCCATCAAGAGCCCTGAAAAACATGGAAATTATGCAGAAAATAACCAGCATGCAGTCAAAGACATAATCATTGTGTATATGCAAAAGAGACTATATAAAAGTTGCACAGTCAGCCTCTGGAATTGCCTCACATTTGAGTAGTCAACCTTGCAACCGTTTTAATGTTCTTTGATTAGAATTTTGTTTCATAAAAACTCATGTGCACATAAATCTGTGTATATTTCTGCACTAATGTTTATTACACAGATTCTAATTGGGTGATTACATTCTGTTTCTGTATAAAACTAGAATTTTCCTATTGAAGATTTAATTTTAGTAGACCCTAGAGGCCTAATCCAGGCTTGAATTTTACTATTCAAGCATGATTATAACAGTCTTTTCACCACAAGTTTTAATACCATTATAAATTATTTGGGGTTAGTGCTCAATACGTTTTGTACATTTCTTAATGAAATCAGTAGCTTTTCTTAGTGTTTTGACTGTTAAGGTATGGCCTACAAATGGTGATAACATTATGTACAACGTATGACCTTTCCTGGACATTTTGAAGTCTAGTTTATATGAACTCTAGTTTATAGGTTATTATTAAGCCCCCCAACTTGCACAGGTTAAAAAAACGATCTCTGAGATGTGTCTTACAGAAATGAGTTTAGAGACACGGTTTAGTAGTGGACAGCTTATGGCTGGCCTCAATGATCTTGAAGGTCTTTTCCAACCAGTGCTTCTACGATTCTATGTCAAAGTAAACCTGCATTCAGTACTATTGCCATGTTTGCGGATTCTGCCAAAAAAGCGATTCACATGAAGTACAGGACAAGTCTGAAAGCCACACGGAAGGCTCTCACAGGGTTTGAATATAGTTTGGCTTGCAGCAGAACAGCAGCTGTCTTCAATTTGAAATGGTGTCAAAGAAAACGGAAAGTCATTCTTCTGTGTGAGCGTTTCGGAGGTGTTTGTCTTTTATTTTTCTAACTGCAGCAGAGATAGGAAGAGCTTGATTTGTGCAGGTGATGTAGAAAAAAGCGTGGGCACCACTGTTACAAAAAGTAATTTAGATCTGGAAAAAAAAGGAATCTTTAGATTGCTGCTGCTGGAGGAGGACTGAGCCAGAGAAAGGAGCATCCTGTCCTTATTTTGAAAACATCGCAATCTTATCCTTTGCCAACCAGTCATAACTGCCAGTTATTTCACAGTGTGCCAGAAACAAATGTAGGCTTTCCATCTAAGTCAGTGAAAGGTTAACAATTGGTGTTTCCATACATTTTTATTCCCATTAAAAGAGGAATCCCAACCAGTACATCTTATAAAAATGTATAATAGCTGTACAATGTTTTGGTTTTTAGAAACTGACAGAATCTCTTCCAGTAAATGCAGTCTCCTCTTGAAACAGGTTCTGAAGAACCTGGAAGGCTACTTTGTCTAGAATTGTAACAAACTGAAATTTGTCTTTTGCAGAGTATTCTGCAAAGTCTAAATTGGCAAGCTTCAAAGTCAGAAAATTGTAATTAAAATTGCAATAAAAATGCCAAAACTTAATTAACCATAAAAAGGGCATTTTCTTGTAATGTAGAAACATGTGTCTGAAACAAGAAGCTTATCCTGAAATTTAAAATAAGTGTTTCATTTCCAAAATGAAATTTAATCAATGTCACATTTAGTGACAAATGTTCAATTTTCTTGTAAAATGAATAGATTGTAATGAAGTAGAAATATACAGAAAGGATTTTTTGTTCAGTTAGAGTTCATTCTGATCTGGAATGAAAGCTGGGAAAAAAAAAAAATATATATATTCTGGATGCCTGAGAGCTTTCCCCATTTCAGACTCACAAGACAGGGAGAATCTGAAAGTGTTGCACTCCACCCAGCCTTGAAGTTGTGAGTTTGTTTAAAAGCATGTAGTCCAGGGCTTCCACATTCCCCAGGTCTCCTCCTTGGCTTTTTAGCTAGACTATAGAAAAAATGAGAGCTTTTGAGATAGCTCTTAGCATCTCAGCTCTTGTTTTCTGCCTACTAGAGCGTAAGGTCTGGAAGCTCAAGATATTCAGATGAATATCTGAAGCTATCAGGTGGAGTGTGAAAACGTGTGTTCTCCTGAAAATTGACAGAAATTGAATAATCTCCATAAACTGTTTTAGTGAACTAGTGTTCTCCTACAGAGTAAAATAGATCATAGATCCTCCAGTGACATCTTTCTTCCATGGCACAGCTGTTTTGGCAGAGCTGTCTACTGAAGCCCTATTTTGCAACAGAAGAGCTACAACTGGCCAAATGTCTCAGCACTCCTTGGGTCTGTCAGATGTGGCCAAGTAGAAAAAATAGGACCATTTTCAGAATGCATAATACTGAAAACCAACAGTGATTGGAAAAGACCTACAGAGGGGCATGGCAGTGCCAGATGAGTGATTAGCTCAGTGATTGACATATATCATAGTTGACAAGTGAAAGTTAGGGCTCATTGGGAGGCATAGTGTGAGCTAACCATGCTCAAACTGGGCAGTAAAGACCTGACATTGTCAGAGACTGTTCAATGACTGCAGCAGGAACTGAAAAAGCAAACAGAGTGTTGGGATGTTTAAACACACAGACAGAAAACAGTACTATGTTACACATAAGTCAATTATAACCACTCAGCTGGAATGTGATACTCACTTCTGGTCAAAAAAGATAATTCAGAAAAAAGAGTAGGCATATGAAGGGAGGCTGAGTAGAAAGACTTCCATATGAAGGCTCAACATATTATTAAAGAGAAGGAATGATAAAATTTATAAGTAGATACACATGGGGAAGATAAAGAGTGCTCTCATACTTACATTTTGTTATTGTATAAGAAAAAATGGATAACTGAAAGAAAGAACAAAAACATACTTTGGTAAAATACAAATTTTGTCAGTACAGACAGGCAGGATAGAATCAAGACCAAGATCTTAATACAGTTTTTAAATGAATTGAACATTTGCACACTTCTTTTGACTTTGTATTATATCAAATAAATATTTTGTAAGGAATATGCCTTTCAAGCTTAAGAAGAAACATCACCCCTAGACAGATTATTCTATAACTGTTCATTACTTTCCCCAAGGCATCTTGTCATGCTCTCTGTTGAGACAGGCTACTGGAATAAACAAGTGCTACCACTTGTTAATAAAAGTACACTGGGCAATATTTTGATTGGAGTGTTTTTAATGATATTAGGCCTGGTTATGCTTAAGCACTTTTCAGACATTGTAACTTAAGCTTCGAGAAACATAAAGGCATTCCTATAAATTCTCTTGCCATGCCTCCTATCAAAGACAACTTTCTTCTCTAGCTCATTCTCTATATCAGTGATACAGATAAAAGAGAATACAGACAAGAAGAAATACAGAAAACAAGAAAAAGGTTTATCAGCCAGAGGAAATATAACTCAATATACAGTACAATGACTGGCTTGATTTTAAAGTCCTTCCCATTTACGAATCTTTTTCAACTCAAAATTAATTTTAAACTTTAACAAAAGCTCTTACATGTTTTATAAATGAAATAAGTCATTTTTAAAAGGTTGTTGGTTTAACACTTCTTTTTCTTTAAAATTAGGCTGGGAAAATAAAAATATTATTCACCTGTAACATCAAGGCAACCAAAACATGCTAAAACATCATGAAGCATTTAAGATACTTATGATTAATTAGCCAATGTATTAATGAGACTGAGGAGCACTCAGAAATACTTGAAGTGTGCTTAATTAATAGTTTTTATGATCCCTTGTTTTGTCAGTGCTGTTTGCCATTTCAAACTGTGAAATCAAAGATTTACAAGCTTGCTACACTTTGCACATTGAATTCTGCAATTGCTTGTGTGGACTGTCATGCAAGAGCATAAACTGCTTTCATCTGAGGCCCTTCACAGCAATAATCTCACCTGTTGCAAGTCTGTACTCAGGAAAATAAGATCTCTACCTTGTTCCTGCTTCAGTACCAGTACTAGATATAATAAATGAAATTTGGAATGAAGTTCTGCCTTCCTGAAATCAGTTTTTTTTGTCACTTCAGTTGGGATCAAAATCAGAGCAGAGGTACTCTAACCTATTTAACTCTTGTCTCTAATGATAACCAACTGCAAATGGATATAAAGTCAGAATAAGCCTGTCATATCAGTTCTCCAGAGTATTATCAGCCATTTTGTTTCAGGTGCTACCTTGGTATTTCCTAGCTCTGAGAGTCCTTTCTCCTTTACTTGTCTAGTCTTCACTTATATTCATCTAAATTTTTATCATACATGTACTTCTGAAGAAGTATTTTCACAGCTTAACTACACATTTCATCAACATCCCCCTTGGCTTGTTGCTTCCTAGGTTTCAGTTGATACTCTCTGGTTCTTGTATTTGAAAAGATGGTGAATGACTTAATACTTTCTACTATAGTACAACATAAAGCAGATTAAACATCTCACTCTTGTTTTTCTCTGATAGGGACAGACCAAGGTTTAGTTCTGAAAGGAAAGATACAAGCTGTCCCACTGATTTTTAAGCTAAATTTTTCGCTGAAATAGAGAATTTTTTCCTATTATTGGTGATACAATAAGACCCTGTATATTCATAGAATCATAGAATGGTTTGAGGTGGAAGAGACCTTAAAGATCATCTTGTCCAGCACCCCTGCCATGGACAGGGACACCTCCAACTAGACCATGTTGCTCGAAACCGCATGCAACCTGGCCTTGAACACTTCCAGGGAGGGAGCATCCACAGCTTCTCTGGGCAACCTGATCCAGTGCCTCACTACTCTCAGAGTAAAGAATTTCCTCCTAATGTGTAATCTACATCTCCCCTCTTTCAGTTTGAAATCGCTACCCCTTGGTAGTTTGGATCGCTATCCAATCCACTCACTTACGCTCCCTGATAAAGAGTCCATCCCCATCTTTC
>NW_010183289.1:0-1970 GCF_000695765.1 Mesitornis unicolor
TTTATTTTTTATTTTTTCTTTATCTTTTCTATTTTTTGAGGTTAGGAACATCCTGAAAGCTTGGAAGCTCAAAACCACGTAACAAAGAATTCATCTAGACTCATATAATAATCCTAATTAACATGCTATTTTTTTCTACTATATCCATAAGAAAATTCTATTTTTTGAAATAAAACTAATTGTCTAAAGCTCCTTGTGTTATCTTCATATTAAACACATTACCTTTTACATTCAGTTCATTCTATTATTAAGCCTGACACAATTTCACTAGTTTCGAAGTAGTACATGGCATCAGTAGAATGTTTTGCTAACTGAATGAATCAGCATCAAACTGTGTGGAATAGTAAAATTTCATAAATCTTAAAATCTATGCAGAAAACTTAGCATATACATTTATTTGAAAAGTATATTTTATTGAGAAATGAACATGAAACCACAATATAAACTTTTCCTATTCTATTTATAGTAAATAAGTTACATAAACATTATAATCTAAACTATTTGAAATAAAATATAATGTATTTTTTTTCTTAAATTCTGCTATTTAACACTAACACTTGGTATTTCTATTGTACAATTCACGCAAGGATATAAGAATACCTTATAAACTTGAATTAATTAAACCTACAGTAAGTCTCATGAGGAGGGAATGGAACAGAGGAGTCACTTTACATGTGGCTTAAATGCAGACACCTTTGTGGTGAAATGTGTCAGCTCTTCAAGACTTCATAGCATCATTAAACAACAGATTAAGACAAAAAGTGATTAATATTCAACTAAAACTGCAGAATTAATGTACTTAGGTAAAATGTGCTTACTTATGTTGTGGTATAATCAAAGTACTAAAAATAAGTCATTAAATTCTATGTAAAGCATTTACTCTTTTATTTGTTGCTTCTGCCTCTGAGTAGACTACCAATCTGCAGAAGGAAATCTCCCTGAATTTCTATCTCCCATTATTGTACTATTTATTAAGCTACATTATAACTAACTTACTAGACTATTGTAAGGCAATAGTAGGGAAAATATTTTCAGCTTTCTACTACCTGTATTTAAAACATTTAACAGGAAGTTAATTCCTTTATAAAAAGGTTTTATTCAGTTCAATATTAATGTCATCTTTCTCTGGTTATTTCACCTGATTTATCATACTGCACAATAATTTCTGTTTTAATTAATCCCTGATAAAAAGGTAAAGAAAACATGGTAAAGGTAGAGAAACCCAAGTTTCCTTCATTTTAGAAAATTCAGAAACAACTGTTTTAAAAGTTGACATTTTCAAGACATCATAAGGACACCACTTGGGAAGAATATAGGGCTATTGTCAGAGGGTGTAGGGAGGCTACTAGGAAAGCTAAGGCCTTCTTAGAATTAAATCTAGCAAGAGGGGTCAAGGACAACAGCAAGAGCTTTTTCAAATACTTAGCAGATAAAACTAACACCAGAGGCAATGTAGGCCCACTGATGAATGGGGTGGGTGCCCTGGTGACAGAAGATACGAGTGTCACAAGGACGGAGCCAGGCTCTTCTCGGTGACAAACAATGATAGGACAAGAGGTAATGGGCACAAGCTGGAACACAGGAGGTTCCACTTAAATTTGAGAAGAAACTTCTTCTCAGTGAGAGTGACAGAGCACTGGAACAGGCTGCCCAGAGAAGTTGTGGAGTCTCCTTCTCTGGAGACATTCAAAATCCGCCTGGACGCCTTCCTGTGCAACCTCATCTAGATGTTCCTACTCCGGCAGGGGGATTAGACTAGATGATCTTTTGAGGTCCCTTCCAATCCCTAACGTTCTGTGATTCTGTGATTCTGTGATACAGAGAAGGCAGAGTTACTGAATGCCTTCTTTGTTTCTGTCTACTCTGCCGGAGGCTGTCCTGAGGAGCCCCGTGCCCCTGAGGAAGCCAGCACTATGGAGGAGTTGGCCTTGGTTGATGCGGACTGGCTTAGGGAGCAATTAAGCAATCTG
>NW_010183290.1:0-11071 GCF_000695765.1 Mesitornis unicolor
GGGAGGTTGTAGAGAGCTGGGTGCTGGTCTTCTCTCCCAGGTAATGGAGGCTAGAACAAGGGGAAATGGCACCAAGCTGTGCCAATGAAGGTTCAGGTTAGAGATAAGGAGGAAGTTCTTTACTGAGAGGGTCGTCAGAAGCTGGAACAGGCTGGGCAGGGAGGTGGTGGAGTCACCATCCCTGGATGTGTTTAAGAAGCAAGTACATGAGGTACTTAAGGATATGGTTTAGGGGGTAGACAGGAACGGTTGGACATGATGATCTCAGAGGTCTTTTCCAACCGAGCGATTCTGTGTGATTCTGTGTGATTAGACATGAAAACTAAGCAGGCTAGTAGGAGCTTATTACAGCAGTATAGTACATATCCATTTGGCATTACTACATAAAAAATATATTTATAAATGCATGGGTTACATCTACTAACGTTATCATACAAATGGATGCATCATAAAATATTATTTGTGATCCTTAGGTGCAGGCAAGACTCTTGTTTATTTTAAAAATTTTTCAAAAAGTAGTCCAGAAAAAAACGAAACCTTAAACATGATCATCTTCTCATATCTAAAATGAATCTCAAGCTTTTGATTTTTGTCTTAGCACTGGTACACCTTATCTAAAAAGCTTAACTGCTCATGCAGCAAAACTGCCATATACATTCATTAAAAGTCTCTCAAGATATTTCGATTTACAGAAGTGAATACACTGCACACATTTGACCCAACTTAATTACATGACAAAACGAATACTCAGATCTGACTCTGGTAGCCAATATAAAAAACAATCATCAGTTGAAAAGGTATCTCAAAAAATTCACTTCTGACAGCACGGAAGTCCTTGCAAGACTGATACTAAGAAGGTATAAAAGAGTTTGGAAATCTGTAGAAATTAAAAAAAAAAAACAACAGAACACACAGCTTACAATGTTCTCATGTGAAGAACAGTTCAAAATACACACAAGGAGAAAAGGAACATCAGAAAGGGTTATTTCATACTTAATGCTCTAAATGATGTAAAATTTTTTTTGTCACAAAGCACTGTATTCTAATTTGATATCAGAACATATATTCTCTTTCTGAAAAAATCAATAGATTTCTAATACTCTCCACTACTATTAACATGTTAATTGAAGATGGTTTAATTTTTAGTTATCTATACTGACAGTTAGAAAGGATACTAATTCCTACTTTGCATCTAGTAAAACAGTGGTGGAAAAAAGGAGAAACCATCAAAATAATCTTATTAGTCTTCAGCAGTGGACAGATCTAGCACAAAAGAAGCCCGTATAATTCAAGACTCTCAACTGAGATCTTGGAAACTTTCTGATGTTAGCTACTAATTTTAATTTCCTTCATGTGGGCAGCATTCTATGTCCTAGTTTAGCAGAATGGAAAAAGTCTTCTCTAATGAGGAAACATAACAGGCAAAGATACAAGACTCAATACAGTGAAGCACACAAAGCGAACCATTTAGTTTGATTGTGCTGGGTTGGTTGCTTCCTTAATCTACGTTTGTAGCTGATAAACTGTGATCATTTTTAGATGGATTATTTATGTCAGTTCTTCAGGCAAAAGCAGGGCATGTCTGGAGCAACAAAGTTCACTTTTATAAAAACCAGCCTATCTTAACAAAGAATAAAACTTGTTAGGATACATACTTTTCAGTATCTGGCTTTCCCAGTGCACTCAATGGGAGCCTAAGACTTTATTTTGTGTTGTAAAGGATGAAAGATAAAGCCCTCAAGCAGTTCTGACATAAAGCCTTTGCGAAGGGTATGACCAGCACAAATACTGAAGAGTGCACATGACAAATTCAAATCTTGTAGTACCCAACATTTTGTTACTAAAGAGAAGTTTTTGGCCCTCATTCTGCAGATAAACTTTCAAAAGTAACAAAATTTAACTGGTGGAGACAACCTGAAAGAAAAACTCAGTGATGCGAACTCTACCCTTCTTAAGCCTGAATGAAGTCTTAGCTCTGAAGTCCATCACTGTCAACTTTAGTCACTTAACCATGGATTATTCAGTGGATACAGAGGGTATGAGATGGCAACGAAACAGACTCAGCTGGGAACTGGAGATGCTGCTGTGAAGAAAATGCAAAGAAAAGCATGAAGGTGTGTCGACAAACAACTACCAATGACAGAAACAAGAAAATTTCTTCACAGCAGTCTGTATGTGGCTCTCCTTTGTACTTGTGGCTAAAGCAGTGCTGTTAACATTAGTGATATTTTGGCTATTGCTGAATCATGCTTGCACAACATCAATGGTCCCTCTCTCCCTGCCACTGCAAGTGGGCTGGGGATGGGCTTGAGGTTGAGAGCAGATAAAGCCAAGAGAGCTGACCCACACCACAGGATGTCACACTCAGCAATAAATCCTCAGGGAGATGAGGAGGATGGTTTGATGTTCGTGGTTACAACGTATCTCTTTGCAAGGAACTGCTAGGTGTGCTGAGGCCTTGCTTCCCAGCAACCAGGTGGACATCTGCCTTCTGATGGGAAGGACTGGATAAATTCCTCTTTTTTGCTTTGCTTGCACACACAGCTTTCATTTTCCTTATTAAATGGTCACTATCTTGATCCATGAGTCTTCTCGCCTTTCTTCTATTTCCTCCACACTCTGTGGGACAGGGAAGTGAGTGAGAGGCTGGAAAGGTGTTTGGCTGCTGCCCAGGGTGAGCCCATCACAGCCCTGAAGGCACTGAGCAGACATTATTGAATAATTGTTTAATTTTTCTTTCAAAGACTGTGTCTTGTCAGGAATAAAGGGGCATACTAATCACAAAATAATCCTCTTTAAAAAAGAAAAAAAAACCAAAAAACAAACCAAAAATGAAGTCTCCTGTTGCATAATTCTGGAGGATAATTATACCGTTAAAGAATACAGGAAAGCATTAAAAGTTTTGCTCTGTGTACTAAAGCAAATGATGTACACAAGTTTTTAATAGTTTCTCAGCCTGCAATCACAGTGCGTTCACATTGCTTCTTACACCCTGAATCTCAATAGCTATTTTATTAATGCCAGAAAAGACAGCTTCACATTAAGTGCTTTAAAATATTACTTTAAAAGACTTCGTAAGAAGCCCAAGCCAATATTAAAATGTAATAAAATCCACTCAGAACTTTCTCCTGTAATTTTTATACAGAAGTCTTCATAAGCCTCCCTAAATGCTGTTCTTAATTCAGCATCTCACAAGCATAATGATCCAACTTTTAAAAAGACAAGAAATAATGAAAACTATTATTTTGCACAATATTTGCACAGCCATAGTAGAAAACTACAGTTAAACTGTACTTCTACACTCAGGGAAAGGCAGAATGAAATTATATACTACACACTACAAACGTAGTTTTTGCAAGTGGTAGAAAGCAGCATGCGTTAACTCCTCAGTACAAAGAATGCTTTATTTATTTCCAAGTGTTTCTAAACTAATATTCAGAATAGTTGAAACTATATATCAACTGAGTATTAGTTTGCTAAATAAAAATGAACATCTCACTTTATACAATGTGTGCTCCCATTTCAAAATATATATAAGCTTACTAAGTAAAAATTTATATAACCAACACAAAATTAAGATGTCAACAGACAACATTCACTAGCTTTTGAAGAGATTAGACGGCATCGAGGAAAGTTAATTGAAAAATGCAAAATTAGTTTAATTTGCAACACCAAAATATTACTTCTAAGATATTACTGGTTCTGCAAAGCTTAAAGCATTTGATACTGTCCCACAGAACATCTCTGTCTCTAAAATGGAGAGATGGACTTGATGGATGGACCACTTGGTGGATAATGAACTGGCTGGATGGTCATACTCAAAGGGTTGCGGTCAATGGCTTGATGTCCAGGTGGAGACCAGTGACGAGTGGTGTCCCCCAAGAGTCTGAATTGCGACCAGTATGATTTAATGTCTTTTTCAGGAATATGGACACTGAGACTGTGCCCTCAGAAAGTTTGCAGATGACACTGAGTTTAGTGGTGTGGTTGATACTCTAGAGAGAAGGGATGCCATCCAGTGGGACCTGGACAGGCTGGAGATGTGGGCTTATGTGAACCTCATGAAGTTCAACAAGGCCAAGTATAAGATCCTGTACCTGGGTCAGGGCAATCCTCAGTATCAATAAAGGCTGGGCAATGAGTGGATTGAGAGCAGCCCTTCAGATAAGGACTTGGGTGTACTGTAGATGAAAAGCTGAATATAAGCCAGCAATGTATGCTCATAATCCAGAAAGCCAATTGCATCCTGTGCTGCATCAAAAGAAGCATGGCCAGCAGGTCAAGAGAGGTGATTCTCTCCCTCTATCCGGCTCTTGTGAGACTTTGAGCAACCTGGTCTGGTGGGAGGTGTCCCTGCCCATGGCAGGGGTTGGACTGGATGAGCTTTAAGGCTTCTTCCAACCCAAACTCTTCTATGATTCTATGAATTGATATTGTATCTTACACATGTGACAAGTGCTCAGAAGCACTGTATTCTGAATACATATATTAATTACGTCAGAATTCGCTTACAAGTTGGGGAACAAATAGTAAGAACAGTTACAAAAAATCATTTTTGCAGGAAGAACTGTGGTTTAGGGAAAAGGAGTGAGTTATATACCTTCCTTTATACAACTTCAGGTTTGAGGGAAGTGAGCCCTAAGCAGAGTGACAGGACCAGCACCACCAGGTCTCAGGTCAGAGGATGGCACTTTCAGCAATTTCAAATGTACCCAGTATGTTTAAGTGCCTATTTGAATTAGTGCAGGGCGGAAACATAATCTGCCATGGCTAAAAGGTTTTCAAATTATAAAAGACAGCAACGAAACACTGTCTGGATCACTGATTCCAGTATTTTAAAATTGTGAGTTGTAAGGCAGGTGGTCCACAGACTGCTGATCCTAAAGCCCATTACAAGATCCTGAAACAAGTTTTAGATTTGTACTGAACAGCAAAAGCAAAAACGACAACCTAGCAAACTAAGAGGAAGAAAATAAATTACAGAGAATATTGGGAAGGAAACTATTAACTCATCCAGAGTTCTGTACTATGAATCTGCTTTCACCAGTTGAACGTGTGTGAAAAATTTCTTCCTGGCACCAAACCTATGCATTAGGCTACTCCTGAGAATGCAAAGATCAAGCCAGAATCTGAGAAATTAATGCCAAAACATTCTTAATACATCATCTCTAGGTGTGGCACATTTCCAATTCTTGGTGACTTTCTAAGTGCCTAACTATGGCACAAACAAAAACTCAAATCCAATGCTATAAAAAATAATCTTTCCTACCTCTGCCATGGTAGGAACATCACTTTGAAAAGCAAAGACCTCATAAATTGCCTTTGACAACATGTTTCTTTAGAATATGACTTTGCTTTTATCTTTCACAAAAAGAAAAATCTTCCAGCAGTTTAAAACGTTCACATACTAACCTGGAACAGATGCTGGCATTTCATTCTCTTCTTACACTCATTTACAGAACAGATATCACCATTTAGCTCTTCACTTGTATCAAATGAGATTACAAGCCAAGATCCCAAACTTTATAATGGAAAAAAAATCCCCAATTATTGATTTCACAAAATGTGTAGCTGTACACATCATAATGGTCAGATGGCAAACTAATAATATAGTTCCTTGTAATAGAGCTGAAATTCTTTTCCGAATCCAAAGGCTAACATGATTCTTAAAACAACTATAATTAACTTCTGTTAAGTTAATAATTGGAACATTTTTTACAAGGCATCAACATATTCTTGTCAAAGATCCAGGAAAAGTCTTCTGAGAACACAATAATTACTTCCACTCTCCCAGGTTTAGGCATATGCATTTTAACCTCAGATTTCAGTATTACAAGACACCAACAGAAGCTGATTTTCTAGACAGCCACTCTAAAGTGTGAATCCATTTTACTCACCTTGACAAAGGTTATTTGCCAGTTACTTAAAGCTTCAAATTAAAATGATTCCAAAGCAATTTGCAACAGTTAGCCAGCTAACAACTCATCTCCTAGAATTAGAGAATTTTTATTTACCTGAACTAGAGCCTCTTAAGTACTTCTGATTTTTATAAAAGACTGTTTTCACAGAACTGCCTTTTTGTCAAGTACTTTTAGTTTTAGATTATGCTTTGATTTCAAGCATACTAATTTATGGATACTCAACATTAAATATTCATTAACATCTTTAAGATGCAGGTAACAGCTCTGTGAAAGCATATATAATTTTTTATAACATAACCAATTAAAAACCATTTTACCTGCCAAATGAACCTAAATTAATAATTCAGACTGCTCCATAATAGCACAGTCAATGCAGCAGCTTTTAACCCAACTGAGAAAATACTTCATAAGATTATGATCTTTCAAATCAGAGATGATATGTGGTTTTCACTCCGCGTATACTTACATATACACATATATATTTAAATATAGAAGAAAATTCTTGCGATTGGGTGAAATGGTCATGTAAGAAAACAAGAGTTCCCCAAATGCCCTACAAAGCAAACATATCATTGCTTCTTGAAATTTAACCTTTTGTAACACTGGAAATACTTTGTAAAAAATCACTAGCTACTGTCTGCTACCATTCTGATATGGACTTATCTTCCATTCTGCACAGGCACATATCTGTTTCTGGGATGTCTATTCAGGTTGTGATTAACTGTCACCAATGCAAAGACAATGGGCTCTTTGCACAGTCATTTATATCTAGCAGGTCTCATAGGATCCAGAATCACATGAAAGCTGATATTAAGCTTTTAGTGCCAGCTAGACTAATGAGCAGTCTAGCTACTTTCATACACTGTGAAAGATCAAATATAGCATATCAGAGACGCTTCCATGCAATGTTGGCTTGAATACTACTGCATGATGCACCCGGAAAAGAGAATGTATGGGGAAGACACCTGAGCGACCTTGCCTGGATTCAGGTTGATTCATAGAGAAGCTCTCAGATGGTCATGCATTAGGCTCTTTACGGATTCATGGAATCAGGTTGCACATGGTCCTTAGTGCACTCATGCTAATCATCCTCTGATGCTGGAGAGGACAGCAAAGGGACTCGGGAACATCTGCAGAATTCAGCTTGCTGCCTGAGACAGTCTTATTGGACACAACTTTGGCAGTGGCCAGGCCAGATCCAGGATGATTATACATGGAACAAAGTGCCTTCTCAGCATGGTTGGAGAATCTATTTCACTTGTGTTTTTCATAATTTCCATTCCTTGAAATACCCCAGGATTCCTATCTGTACTATGCTCAGTATTCTCAAAGAAAAATCTCTGCCTGGAAAACGTGCCATGCTTAGCTTTGCATCAGATCAAACTGAAATTCAAATTAGCATGCCTAATCTATCTTATCTCACAGCCTCTGCTCTGTCAGTGTTTCTAGCCTGACCTTAGAAAGTCTCTTTTCTCCCACAAGTCTCTAAAAACTTTTTCTCCCACTGTAATCTCCCTGAACTGTCTAATAATTAGTCTCCATAGCACCTATTTCAGACACTGTGAATAAAGAATGCACTATTTCTAATTTTGTTAACTACATTCAGCTGGTCATGTGCTTCTTCATATGCAAGGTGGTGTTGAGCATTTAATTTTACTTATCCAATTTTTATTATTTACTTCATCTGATCTTCACCCTTCTAGTTGGCTGTTCTCTTCCACTGAATCATTACTGAAAGTAAACTGCATGCCCTTGAGGCAGGGATTATTGAGTTTACCTACACTGAGAAGCATCTAACACTTCTGCATTTCTCGGAAACAAATAAAGATGCTAGGATACTCTACCTCCTAAAGCTTTCATTGAAAATGCAACAAACCACTTCTATAGAAAAGCTACACACTAAACAAAATGTTGTTTACAAACCAAATGGTTTAGTATGAATTTAGCAATATGTAAAACAAATGGTAGAGCAGTTTCTATGGGAAGCTCTTACGGTTTAGGTGTCATCACTGTGTATTTAGTGTGACTGCACACTGTACACTGGTACATTTCTATATTTATCTTAATTTGTGTTCTTCTAAAATGCAATTTCCTTTCTTCCAATTCGTGACTAGCATAAGAAAGCTTCTGTACCTCAAGAAGTAATAGAATTTATGGACTACAAATAATCTGTGATGATGGCTATTGTTTAGATATAGAGCAGTCTTTTCCAAAACAACACTAATGGAAAAAAGAATACAAAATAATTTTTATAGGCTTTAGAAGAAATATCTACTGCAGTAAAATGAGGCTAAGTGAAACCAAGTCCTCCTTATGGAGAGAATGAATCAAGCACACAAACTAGCCTTAACAGACTGGCAAACCTTTTACTTTCAATCATTTAATTGTTGGTATCCACATATTTGGCATCCTTATAATTTGTCATTAATGCTAGAGCAACATTCTGTGGCAACTCTGCAGCACTGAAATAAGATTGCTGTATACCTTTTGCTAATTTATCAATGCACTTGCTGCAGTGGACCATGTTTCAGAAATCTTTTATTTCTAAGAAATAAACAACAGCAGGAAAAACACTCTCATTGCTTGATAGAATATAAAAGTACAGCATGCTACTATGTAATATAATTGTTACTAATGAGGCAGTGTAATAGCTAAAGCTTTGCTAGTATTCTCAGAACACATTATCTTTTTAAGAGCATAATTTTAATTTTCAGAAACTCTGAAATGGCATTAAAATTTTTCTACAGAGACAAAATTAAAATCCCACTGATTGATGTTCTCTAAAACATGGCTAGATTTTTTTTCTGCTATCAAATGATGGAAATAGAATAACTTCTGTAATTTCAGATTAGTTTTAAAAGTACTTGTAGAGAGTAGTTAATTGTAACTATGTATATGATGTACTGCCATGTCCAGTCAGACTACATTTAGCACAAAAGAGCCAAACATGAGGGTTCACCCTGTCTTTCCTAATCTTTCCTAAATCTGTCTTTCCTAGAATCAACTGCAAAGTTCATCCTCAGGGTACATCTTCAGACTTTGGTTATCCAATGATATCAGCATGCAGGCCACCCAGGCACAATTACTAGGTAGGATGCCCCTGTTCATTGTTCTTGCGTTACTGGGTAGAAATTAAAATGTATCCCACAGAACTAGATATTTTAGTTTCTTAGAAAACACTGAAATCACCAGATGCATAGTTTGCATTGTACTTTTCCTGTGTGTTACCACCTATTTTTCTACACAAGAATATGCTCAGTGCCTTGTGGAAAGAGGGTGGTACATAACAATATGGTAAGCTGTTCTTTGTGCCTAGGAAGTGCTCTGCAAAGTGATCGCTATGAATCACTTTTCATGACAGAAACAGAACAGACAGCTGGAACTGGGGTCACATATTTGCCCAATCAGAATTAAACAAACAAATATTTGTATTAGCATCTCTTACAAATTCCCTCACATAAATGGTACTGCATAGTTACTGAAGATGATCTTCATTAAATAAGAATCAATTCATGCTTCTTTCCACAGTACTGGGCTGCTCCATCTCAGCACCCTCAAATATTTTAAGATTTTGTATATCACATAGGAGAACATTTACTTTCAGAGTTCTTATTTTTTTGAATAATGCTTCACATTTTGCTGCTGCAAAAGTAGTCCTTCTCAAAAAATCCCTAAACACAGTGACTTCTATAGCAGCATAAAAATACTATAGAGCCAAAAAACCTCATTGACTATACTGCAAAGCAATATATCAGTGGGCATATTAGGTTAGACTAATTAATGATTTAAGTATGGATTACTAAATATATTAAATGTGGAAGGCTTCAAAAGCTCCAAAGCAGATACAAAATCGCATCTTAAAAATTCATGAAGACGAGAGATGGATTAGCTTTTATATTCACATTATAGAGTCTGGGTATCAATACACTATGATTATAGACTAGCCCTTAACTTAATTCCATTCACAGCACATCAGTTCTGGGTAATGTCTCACACATTTCCTCTGAGAACAATTACATTGTTATAGCCATCATCAGAAACATTAATCAAGTGAAGATGACTTGCTGATAAGAGACAGTATGACTGCAAATGAACAAAACTCTAACATAGGCATATTTTCTAGCAGGACTGTAAGATTATGAAACAAATGAATAGTTAGCAAAAATAGTAAGTATAAAATCATGCTTTCATGATATAGCTCAGCTGATTTAACAGCTAACATTTCTTCAACTCCAACCACACAGTTCCACCTATACTCCAGTGTTGGCTGGAGCAACTTAATGAACCCAGCATGAGCTGATCTGGCAGGAAAATCAATGGAGAACTATTTAGTTTTTGCCTTTTTTCCCTCACTGAATCGAGGCACTGTGGAGTCAGATGAGATGAGAAGCAGACAGCTGTGGCCAGAATTGCTCTGTATGGGGATTCCTTTTCACCCGCTGTAACATGAAACCACTGCCTATGTTGCTTATTTGCACTATCATTTAAACTGAAAAGATAATTAGATACTGGCATATTTTGGCACTGCTGTGTGGTTCTGACTATGTTGGTATTTTGAACAAAGAACTGTGCAAATTGCCCAGAAAGTAATTCATAAAACTGTTTTGCAATAGCACTGATGTGGTGAGTCATATACCTCCCTTGCTGCTCATGCTTGGTAAAAGCAAAACATTATTCCTTTAAAGTTCCGGTTGTCACAAATCCACTGTGCCAGTCCATCATACTGACAGATGGCATTCTTCAGACTGCCTAGACAAAGTTGCTAGCAGGGACCCTGGAGAAGAGCATAAGATTCAGGATAGTGCAAGTATTGCACCTTTTGCTCTGTCATATGCCAAAAATCTAGCTTGGTTAGTGAGCTTGTCAAAAGGACCATCCTGTGAAGTAACAGGTACCTTGAACTCCTAATGAGCTCCCAGGACAATGTCTCACAGAAGATGCATCTTGCACCAACAGGCTCTGAATCAGGAAAGGTGAGCTACTGGCATTGGTAAGAAATATGCACTTCACAAATTTTTTTTGAAACGAAATTTTGACAAAGCTCTGGGTTTTTCTGAAGAAATTTGACACTAAGCACAAAAATTTCATAACCACAAAGAAGTTCAGTATTATTGCTCTAAACTAAGGTATTTCACAGAATCACAGAATCA
>NW_010183291.1:0-20041 GCF_000695765.1 Mesitornis unicolor
ATTCTATAGGAAAAGAAAGGACTAGATAGTAAGCATTTTTGAGTAACAGGGAGATGTAAAAAACAATTGGTAACTCAACATCCACAGAAACTTGCATTTGGCTATGTATATGAGAGTCAGCTGTCCATATGAGGATTATCTCACTTCTCCAACAGTGGCTGCCTTTTTTCTGTGGATTTTTCTCTCTATTATTTTCAAACTTTTTATTTAAAAAGTTGCTTCCTTTTCTGAATTTTTAGCCCTCAGAAGTTCCTCTGAAGTTTTCACTCTGTTCTGATGACACATGCGATAAGGACTGACTGCTAAGAAAATTCAGAGAAAAATGTAACCAGAGCGCCTAACCAAGGGGGGTTTCCTTTTCCTGTAGTTAGAAATTGTCCTTGGGGAGACACATGATGGCCACAATAACTGCTATCTGACTAATGCTAGTGGAGTAGCAGCATGTTTTATTCACCTGAATTTTGCAGCTGGATGTGATTAGTTATGGAAATGAAATGCTTGCTTGATTGGACAGCCAACCAAGGCAACTTCAAAATGAGCTGGGTTAACTTCATGGCTGAGTTTCCAAGTTAACTCTGTGAATGCATTCCTATGCTGTTTTCCATCTGAGACAGGCAGATTCTGCCATGCAGTGGGAACGTGTGCCAAAAAAACAGCTTTTCACACCTGCACCACACAGCTCTTGGTGCCCCCTGAGTCTGCAGAACGGTGGAGAAGCAGGCCTCCTGGCTTTAACATGTCTTTGTAGGCAGGTGAAATGGCTGTGCACCCACTGTCAAAAGTTATTTATATTGAACAGAAATGTAGGATTGCATGAATGACACTTGAAAACATCCTATTTTCCCAAGAAAGAGAATAAATTAATGGATTTAAGGGAAAAAGGTAATCTTATTGTAATGGAGTTTTTGACAGTGAGCCCCATTTATATTGAACAGAAATGTAGGATTGCATGAATGACACTTGAAAACATCCTATTTTCCCAAGAGAGTGAATAAATTAATGGATTTAAGGGAAAAAGATAATGTTATTGTAATGGAGTTTTTGACAGTGAGCCCCTGGGTTTTTTTTCTCAGCCTTTTTTGTGAAGGGGTTCCCTTTGTAAAAATCCTGTGGGAAGAAGTGTCTCTGGACACATTGAGGTGGAAGAAGGATAAAATTCCTGACAACAATAATCCCATCTTTCTCTAGGAAACCCTTGAGCTTGGAGGTCCTGGAAAACAGGCACTGGAAATGAATGGCTCCTTAGTTTGAGAATTCTTTTATCTACAGTAGGCTATCGTTCAGGATCCTGGGCTGCTAACCTGTATTTGTCCAAAGGTCACCCCTGTGATAGCCAAGTGCTGCAATCTCTTGGCCTCACTATGGCAAAAATTTTGTTCTCTGGGTCAAGCAACCCAGGAATGCAATGGAAAGATGAGATTGTCACTTGCAGTGTATGGGTGAGGAATGAGTCAGCCTGGGAATAAGCAGTGCTGGTGTGGCGCTGCAACAAACCACCTGCTCTCCTGTAACAGATCAGCACCAAAACCAGAACAGGCAGCCGAGAAAGAAGAACTCCCATTCCCAGACTGAAAATAGCACAGACGGGAATTTTGTCTGCTGTGATACCTCTTCCTCTTGTAGTTGGAGACAAGAAATCTGTTGTTCTTCCTGTTGTAGTTGGCAGAGAAAGCCAGTGTCTGTGTTGGAAAGTGGTAAATGCCAAATACAAAATGTGGGCAGTAGCACTCCAAGCTACTAGTTAGTATAAAGTTGGTGGAATTACTTCCATTAATATTTTTGCCAGGGGTTTGTACCAGCAATGTCAGTGTTGCATCTTGTGTGTAGGGTATACATGTAGCAGTCATGGGAAGAAAATGCAGGAGAAAAATCTTATGTACAGAAGTGGTTCTGTTCTGTGACTATGTCCTACGTAGCAGTCACGGGAAGAAAATGCAGGAGAAAAATCTTACATACAGAAGTGGTTCTGTTCTGTGACTATGTCCAGTGAAGAGCTTTCTTGGGCTATGTTGCAGCAGATATTATAGAAGGTGTCCATGGTAGTAACAGTTCTCACTGTTAAGTGGCCGGTAGTTCTTCCTGAAGTGTGAAGGATTAATGATCTCTTTAGCTTTTACAGTTCCCAGAAAGATATGCCCTTCAGATGACAGCACAGAGGAGGTCAGACGGATGAGAAAGCTTCTTCCTCAAGACTTTGCATGTAGAGGCAGCAAAAAACACTGTACTGATAATGCCTTTTCTTAGAGAAATTATGCAAATTACCAGAAATATCCCTGTCATCATAGTTTGTGAATTGCTTTGGTGAGGCACCAGGAAAAATGGCTTATTTTGACTTGTTATTTTACCTTTATCTCCAAATATCTTTCCAAATTAGCTGACAGCCCATACTTCTGCACAGCAAGAGATGTGCAGACCCCTTGCTGAAATACCATACAGTCAAGGACATTTGTTCATTGGAGTTTCATCCTAGAGGTTTTTCATAGTTACAGCTGTGAATTGAGGTCATCACTGGACTTAATGAATTGTGTGTTTTCTCCTGTAGCTTGCAGAGATGTTTCCTTCTTGTATTCTGATTCTCTGCATATGCAGAGACTAAAGCAAGGAGGGTATGTGTGGCTAACTGTGACTAAATAAGTGTTGATGGGGCTTATTGTAATAATAACCAGTGCAGATATGAGGGAAAAATGTGGAAGAAGTGGAAGAGGAAAACAAACTGGCTGACTGAGGGAAGTGGGTCTGGGGATGGAGAGGACAGAAAAGAAATTGGGACTTTGACAGCAAGTCCACGGAGGTAGATTTGGTTTGGTTCAGTTAAAAGATAAAGAACAGGATGAGGTGAGCAATGCAGACTAGGAATGTGGAGCCGATGAAAATGGGGCAGAGATGAGGAGTCATGAGTGGAGAAGAGGAAGGTCTCAGTCAGGGTTGTCTGTGGTGTGATGGAGCAGAGGGACCCAAGTTCTGGAGGGGAAAAGCAAGAAGGCCTATACCTGCTCAAGAATGCTTCCTTTGAAGGCGTAGATAGGGCCTAAAATCCCAACTTCTATTGTTTCTCGCTGTCAGTAAGTCCTAAGATTATAAAGACTTACATTCAAGGTATCTGCATGTGACATCAATGTGTGAGGTGGGAGTCTGAGCTCAAATCACAGTGAGAAAATGTTTTAGGGAAGGATGCAACTGCCTAAATATCCAGATCTGCATCCACTTTTGATCACTTACAAAATTCTTCGAGGTGCCCTAAGATACCCAAGTGACTATAAACACCTACTTTCAGGCACCTGTGTTCCACCTGCGCTCAACTCAGTTCCAGGAGTCCAGAGAGGTACTCAAATGCAGACTGTGTAGAAGATGAGACACAGGCTCACATAAACGTTTGCATACCTATAACTAAATGTGAGTGTCTGTGTGTGCAGTCTGCACCTGTGTGCCAGTCCAGATGTTTGTGAAATCTGCAGTCATGGTATTTCTCTCAGCCTTCACTAATGTTTGGCTATAAAGCTGATGACAATGTGCTTTTGCTGTAAGTTGCTGTCCTAATTCAAATAGCAGAGAACAAGAGTTTGTAACTACCCAGTGCACAACACAGGGAAGAAAGGTGAGGAACATGTTGCTTGCTCCATGAGGAACTCCTTTGATCTTCTATAGGCTCTTTCAAATCCTAGAAATTCAGACATAGCCATATGTCCAACCCTGCTAGGCAACCTAGGGGAATGGCAGAATTAAAACTTTCTCCTTTGCTGCTCAACTTTGGTTCCTCCCCAGAGCAGGTGCATCCCGTGGGGAAGAACAGAGCGCAACATGTGACTGAAAACAACAGCAGGGTGCAAACACAAGGAACTGAATTCAGGCTGCACCAATAACCTTAATTCCAGTGTTGCCTTATACAGCAATGGCTTGGACTTTCTGCTGTAATATTGCTTTTTTCCCTCTTTCAGTCTTATATGTCATGTATGTTAAAAATTGGAGGCTTGCTGCCATCATTCAGCTCTTGTGGCAAAATCCACCTCCAACTGAGCCAGCTGTAAATGGGTATTTGATCTATCTGGCTACGGAGTCAGACAGCTTTGACAAAGGCACTTAAGTAATTCATTTGTATATAGCAGTTCAAGGACCTTATCTTGGAGGTCAGGATAGTTGGGCTGGATACTTGAATGTGGTGCAGTGGGCTGGTAGCATGATAACAGTTTTCTGAGCTGAAGGCAGGTGAGTAAGTGCTAAAGCAAAGCTCTCTGCTTTTTGTGTCATTCTAGTCTTTTGAGGCCTCCTAAGTGCTTATAGAGAAAAGAAATCCCTTATGTGAAGGGATGTGACATGAAAATAGTGCTGACTGGACAGGCAGGTTTCAAGAGATGGAGGAAGACAAAAGTTATCTGTGATGAGGAAGTAAATCTCTTTTAGGGTCTGTTTACATTCAGATTTTGTTTGAACATGGTGTTTCCAGGACTTGAAGAAATGCAAGAGCAAGGTGAGGGGGCCAAGGCCACTCTTTCATACAACTCCTTCACCTTACCCCTTGTTTATTAACAATGTGTAGAGCTCCTCTCTGTTACACTCATCTCCCTCTTGAAGTGCCTTATAATAAATTCCAAATAGACTTTCTTATCCAGGAGCTGGAAGATTTAGGCTCATCCGTACTGAATATTTAGAGCCCAGGTAAGCTTTCTGAGTGTGACTGTCATGTCTGTGTTAGGACACCTTGGACGTAAAGATAGACTCACCTCATCTCTGGTCAAGTGACCGTGCTTATTCTCCCTGGATTTTCTGGTGTGGTTACAGCACAGGAAATAAGCAGTTCCTCTTCTTGGGATCCTTAGACTAGTCACAGTCCAAAAGATTGAGTCACTTGCCATAGAAGTAGCCATGTTGTTGTCTAAGTACATTTTGAAGCTCATGTTTTCTATTCTGAGGCTTCTGCGCCTTTCCTCTGCACATGGATTACCTCTTCACACCCGTTCTGCCATGAGAACAAGAGTCAGTAGGCACAAATTAAAACACATTGCATCTGAATGCAAGGAGATACTTTTTTACTCTGAAGGTGGTCAAACATGGGAACAGGTTGCTCAGAGAGGCTGCAGAGTCTCGCTCTGTGAAAAGTATTCACAAGCCATCTAGACATGGTCCTGGGCAACCTGCTCTAGCTGATCCTGCTTGAGCAGGGGTTTGGACAGGAGAGTCTCAAGCCTCACCTATCCTGTGATTCTGTGACTCAGGACTTGCAGATTCCAGAAGATGGCAAACACGTTTTGAAGCTTGCTGCAGAGCCCTCTCATTCATCTTGTTTCGCAGCAGAGTGCTGTTTCTTAGGGAGCTGAGTGGGGTGGCATTTTTTCTAGCTGCAGCTTACCAGTACGGTCCTCCTCACATAATTTCTCCTGTTGGGCCAGGTACTCTCCTTCCCCTTTCTCTGTGTCCTGTGAACACCTACCTACTTGAGATGCTGGTATGTTATTTTCTAATCTGCTCCACCTTCAGAGCAGCATCACCTCTTTGCAGCTCCTTCTCCACCCCAGGAATAACTGCTGTTACATGGCAGTGTGACTTGTTTCCCTGACAGAGAGGAATTTATTCCCAAAATCTAACCTGCAGCTTCTTGCAACAACAATAGCAGTGATACTTCTGGTCAGGTACTTTCCTTCCTGCTACTTACATATGCCACATCGTTCAAGCAGACATGTAGTACCTGCAGAATAGTAAAAAAGCAGGTGCGGTACATGTAGGACCTGGATGTTTTAAAGACAGACAACGGAGAGTTTAGCATTCATGCAGAAAAATGTTTTATTGTAGTGAAGTGACACAGGAGGAAAACAAAACTCTCTCTGCTCCTGGTTCAAGGCTATGCAGAGCCATAAAAGGGGAGGTAAGTGCTAATAAAAACAAGTTCCTACATGTAAAAACACATTGCACTTCTAATCACTTTTACAAGGTTATAAGGACACTGCCTGATTTGGGTTTTGTTGTTGTTTTGGTTTTTTTTTTAGTTGTTGTTGTTGTGGGTTTTTTTAAAATGAGCTGCAGTTTTAACTATTTAAAGCTAGAATCTAGAATGTTTCCTTACAGGAGGTTTTTTTTTGTTTGTTTTTTTTTTTCCTTCCCATCATGAAAGCAAACCTGAAGATACTCTTCCAATTACAAGATTCTCCTGTCCAGTTTATTTAGATTAAAAGCACCTCAGGCCACATGAGGTTTACTTGATACTTTCCCATAATGACATAGTAGGGCTTTTCAGTGGCTCTAAACCCAGGCTCAGTGTACAACACTAATGCTGGTTGTGGTCAGATCATTGTCATCACCAGCAAGCAGGAAGAGAGAATGGCAGTAGGTACAGGGAGTTTATGGAAGAGTGCTGAAGTGGCCTTAAATACAGAACGGCTCTTCCTCAGTTGGGATAACTGCCAGCCTACTTCTTAATGCAGAAAATCAGCACAGCATTGCATCAGCCTGGCACACACAAGTGACAAATGGCATGGAATCTGTGACCATATAGAAAAAAAATGAAGGTGAGACAGGTTTTGGACCTGCCAACCTTTTAATTGTCCTTTCAGGGATACAAATACAACACTATTAACTAATAACTAGTTTTCCCACACAAGAGGTTATGTACAGCATATTCATTTACATCTTTACATAATAATACACAGGTCTTCCCCACCACTACCTCATGTGGTGAAAGAATGTGACATGTCAAGCTGACAGACACTTTAGAGAGCTTCAAGGAAAAAGCAGTTCATGCAGAGCTAGCTTATTCTTGGTCTCTTGAAAGTAAAATCTTACAAAGGATGAGCAAGATGTCTATTTTTACAATATTTACAGTGCAAAGACGAGGGATAGGCTTTTTAAACATAGGATTCCTTAGCATACTGGATCTGGTCTACCTCAAAAACTGGCTGGCTGCACCTCCGAGCCACATACTCAAGTTTGTTCTTCTGACAGGATTCAGACATGGCTCTCAATCGATAGACTCCCGGGGTCACGGGTAAACTCACACGGGAGTTTATTCCCACAGTGATGCTGAGGGTTTCAGTTTCCACTTCAGAATCCTTTGTTGCAGAAACTCTGCCACTGGGTAGGTCCATTAGAGCCGTACATCCTGTGTCCTGTGCACAGCTGCTGCATGGATGAGGTGGCAAAGCATCCTGGTTTGACACCTTGAATCTCATAGTTTGAACTGTGAGATTGTGGGAGAAACCTTTAGTGGCCAGGCAGGTTTTAGTAGCCTCTTCATAAGAGGGTGGCCTTCCGGGATTCCTCTGGTCTACCTCTCTGAACACTTCATCAGCTGACCTGAAACGGGGCCTTTGCTGATGCACCACAGGCAATGGTTTGTCATCATCAAGGCTGCTCAACTGGACAACTCTGCTGGAGAACTGATCTTCTTTCTTTATGAAACTGTCTCTCTGAAAAAAGATGTTTTTTCCAGGCCCCCAACTCTGGGTTTTTATTAGTGTTTTCCTGTGGTTTGCAAAAGAGAACGACATGGAATGCCTTTTGATCTCTCTGCTAGATGTACTGCAGTCTTCGGCGGCCTTGGTGGAAAAGGACTGGGGCCTATTTAAAAAGGTTTTTTTGGGACTAGAGGGTGAAACTACTGGGGAGTTGGTGAAGACTGAGCCATCAGAGCTCTCCAGGGAGCAACTGGAGGATGTTTTGGGTAGAGAGTCAGTTGATAATTGTGAAGGTAAGATTGCAAGCCGTCTCTCCAGTGCCTCCAACCCTAGCTGTTTCTGCTGAACTGGAAAATTGTCCTCACTTTTGTTTAGCTTCTGTTTCCTTATCCTGCCTTCAAGGCGGTTCTGGAAGGACAGGTCTGGCTCTGAGTACCTCCTGTCCATCGTGCTGATGTCATTTCTGAAATTAGTCAGTGACTGGGCAGAGATGCATATTGGATGTCTTCTGCTCACACTAGTGTTTCTCCCTTTGGGCTGCTCCATCTGAGAAGTGCGGGGGCTGCCTTCAGCTTCAGGATCTGGGCTGTCATAGGCAGAGTCATTCTGATGAGCAGCACACAGGTGTTCTGCAGGAAGAAAGCATCTGTTAGTTTTCACTGACCATCTGAGGATGAAAGGGAACTATATGGAAAGAGTTCCTGTAGAAGAGCACTGCAACAGTGTCTTGAGCCCTCTACATCTCTCTGTGATTCCACAGATGTATTCCCATATCAAATTGAAGAACTTAGCCCAGCAGCCCTAGTCTGTCACATCCCCAGTCTGTTCTCATACCTGTGGAGCTGTCTGTGTACTCCAGTGACTCCTCAGCCAGGGCACAGACAGGCAAGGCAATGTCCTCCCCAAATATTTCTGAGCAGTTGTTTATGAGGAACTCCACCAACACTGTCACCTGCACACAGAAAACAGTTTATTTCAGTCAAAAGGGCTGAAAACATATTGAACGGTCTTTCCTGCCTGCTGCCTTTGTATGAATGGCAGCAAAGAGCAGGGTGGCTTCTGCCAAAATCCTAGCTTAAAGTCAGAGGGTGAGTCCACTCTGGAGGATGAGGCCTGATACTGCAGATAAATTGATCTGCCCCAGTGCAAAAAAACCACCATCAGCCATGGCTTCAGCCTCGCTGTTCAGAAGGCCTGTGGGTGGCAATGGCCACCAGCTGCCCCTTGCCCACTGTATGCAAGGTATTCAGGAGCTGTACTACAATGTAGGGGGCTGCAGAGCAACCACTACTTTTGCTCAAAGGAGGCAAGATGAGGGGCAGCCTTCCCATCACATTGCGGGCACCTGAGATGAGGGGGACCCCTGATGTCCAGGGGTGCTGTCTTGTTCAGCTTTTGCAATGGTGATGGGATCCCTATGGATGGCTCTGATCTGCCTCAAAGTGGGTAGCTGCTTGGTGAATTCAACACACCTTGTCGTTCATCTCCTTCTGCGCTTCCAGCGGGAGCGCATTGTCTGTCTCTGGGCTCAGCATATTTGGGCCAACGCAGATGGCCAGGTTGCTGGAGTCCATCCTGTTGGTCTTGGCATTTTGGCTGATGTGGTGGAGCAAAGCCAGCAAGTTCTTGAGCAAGACAAGGTTTGGCCTAGGCAGTTTGTCAGCCACCCTGCATGAACGCAAACAAAACGTGACTTTAATCCATGGTGCAGCAGCCTTTACTTCCTTATTTGAGCAAGTCTCAATTAAACTCAGGCAAATTATGCTTCTTCCAGAGAGAGGCACGCGTGTGCTGTTTCCCCTGTTATACAGATGCATTGTTCAGAAATCCCCAATGGCAGCTGAGCACGTGGTTAATTGTAAGATCTTGAATGAGGAGATCTTGACTGAAAGGCAAGCATTACAGCAGTCCATGTCCTTAAGTAGATGGGGTGACATCAGGAGATGTCACTGGAGGCTTCCTGAAGGCCCGTGAAAGCCTGTGGTTGTGCTGTGCAGCTTTCAAAGCTCTACCAGTCAGCCTCCACATCTGCTCTTTCTAAAGAGCAAAGTGCAGAGGTGGTGTCCGTGTGCCCAATTTCACCACCAGCAGATGTGAAGGCTCCCAGTCAGTGCCTGTCCCTCAGCACCAGCTGAGACACTGCAGCCTCTCTCCTCTTCCTATGCTACTCATTTTGCAAGGCAATCTCAAATAACTTCAGGAAGTGCTGCTGCTAGAGCCCTCTAAACCAAACCTCATGGAGCAATAGCAAGCTGGTATAAATACTGGGTTTTTAAATGAGACTCTTAATTTCAAGAGACATCATTGGCCTCTACCAGCCACTTCATCACACTGGGGCTGGTTGCAAAACTTCCTGGTTGCAAAACTTACTCTTTCAATTCTTCAATTTTTTCCTGCTGGGTTGGCTTCTCCAGAGCTTGCATCCACAACTCATAGAGGTCAGCCAACAGGAGTTTGGAGGGAATATTTCGAAGGAAGTCCTGCAAGGCCAAGAGATTTAGATGAGGCTTCGGACACTACCCCTGAGCACACAGGGAGCATCACTGTGACATGGCTCTAATAGGAGGCAGGTTGGCTTGAGCTACCTGACCATCAGCACTGGCAGAGCAGTGCAATGCACAAGCATGTGCCAATATTTGCACTAGGGTAATAACAGGACCCAGCTCTCAGCTGCTTTTCGTTCACCCATAAATCTCAGTATTCCTCCCTGGGAGGATGCTGAGAAGAAGGAAGCGAGTAAGTGCATCCTATGGGCATGCAGGAAATCAGCAGCAAGTGGGACACAAAATCAGGTGGAAAGGGGAAATGCCAGACTTTCCTAAGACTGAAACATTTTGTCTGGCTTTGCTCTGGCTTTAGTTTGTATTTCCACCTTGGTCAGCTCTGGGCACTGGAGTGCACCCATGCAGATTAGCAACGTCCTCCCACCACTGCAGGTCAGAGGAACTCACCTTCAAGGCCACTGCCAGCAGGTGCACAGATTTGCTTTTCAAATCAACATTCCTGCCTTTGTTTAGGTCCTCTTTTAACTCCTTGCGTGCTTTCTCATTGGCAGCCTTTCTGAATATCCCTTCAGTGGAAGGTCCTTTCATATACAATATAGCTAGGAGATCCTGCAGGGGAAAAAAAGCAGACAGGAATGTGAGAACAGTTACTTAGATGAAGGAAGGTGCTTTAGCAGGTGAACATTTCTTGAGAAACAAGAAAAATTGTCTGGAGGTACACTGCACTCTAATTAGGTCAGTATCTGGCTCTTGCTCCAAGTAGATTATATGGGCAATCACCTGATTTTCCCCCAACCCACCCTCTTTTTGGACTGGTGAATTCCATTAACTTCAGTGCAGTCACCCCTGCTTCCTTCCAGAAGGATTCAAGGGATGGCTTAAGTTTTAGTTCACATCCCTTCCCTCCTAAGCCATGCAGATTTTGCTTAGAAGAGACAAAAGCCTGTCCATTGGAAAAAACACCTCAATTGGAGAGCTGTCACAAGACCATTTTTCTCCAGAAGACAGTATTTAGATGTTTGTCAGTGGCAGCCCATAGCTGAACACTTTTTTCAGGGAAATGCAGAAATCCTTGGAAGTTTATGTTGCTGAAAGACTCATTTAAATGACTTCTGTAGAATCACTGTTGTTTATACTAAAGAGCAAATCTTTTTCTCCTATTCCTGGTCCCGGCTTGTCTCCACTCAAAGTTACTTCCAGTGAAAGTGAGGTGGGCTGGACAGGACCTGCAGATCTGACCCTTTCTACATCTGGGATGGGCCCTGAGCTTTTCAGAAGTGTGTGTGAAGGGGAAACACCAAAATCACTAATCTCCTGGGTGCTGCAGCACAAGCACCAGGGATCCTGCCTCACACTGGAAGCCAGAGGTATGATAACTGTATCACCAGGCTTGCTTACCTGGACCTGCTGGGGCAGTGTGTCATCTTCCCCACAGATAAGTGCCAGAGGCTGGCCAAACAGAGCGATTCTGGCACCCAAGTCTAGTTGCCCTGAGGAATTCCTGTTGGTAGAGCTTCGTCTCAGGGTAAATGACTGCGACATCACCTTCTTTCTTTTCTTTGTTCCATCTGCTGCAAGCAAAAGGAAGGCAAAATAATATTAAAAAAAAACCCAGAGTGCTATGTGGCCTTTCATCTGTGCACAGTGCAGAGACGTATGTCGAAACAATGCAAATTCAATGGGGAGAAACTACAAGACAACAAGTGGTTACTAAGGAAACAACTGCCTAAACTGTAAAACTGTGCCTGTCCCTCTAAGGACACCACCTTTCCTGTTTTGGGCTGTTTTTTTTTAAACATTCTAGTCACTCTTTCTTCTTAGAAAGTGAGAACATACAAGGCAAAGAAATAACAGCATTTATAAAGATTTTTGATATTGCAGCGGTTTCTGTGATAACTATCTAAGACAGATAGGTCACTTGGGCAGCTGGCGATGACAATTTTCACTGTGTGATCTCACTGTGCCCCAGCCTTAGGGCAAGGGTGGAACTAGGAGCTCCTGCTTTTCCACCTTTTTCACAGTCTGAAAGGAAAACACATGGCTCCAGCTCTGCCAGTTTTGGAGCCAGCTCTAATGACAGTGGTCCTCCTACAGCTAGAGCTTGGGCCCTGCCAGCCAGCCAGTGGAAGGTGATACTTGCTCCAGAGGATGGGAGCATCACAGTACGGTCTCACTGGCTTCAGGATCAGAAATCTCTTAGCATGGGTTTTGCATCTCCGTCTTAAAGAGGAGAGCATGCTAGGAAGTTGGAGATAATGATTGAATTGGCATGAGGTGTGGCTTTTTTTTTCCCTTTCAGAAACAGTGAGAGAAGGATTCTTTTGCTAGAAAGCTTTCTAAAGGAGTTGTCTGCAAATTTCCTACAGAGGACCTGCCTTCTACTCCAAAATGAAGTTGTCTTACACAGATGGAAAGTTCTCAGGACCTGTATTTGTGGCTTAGCACAAGTCCTTGGTAGGGAGGAGTTAAAAGCTATGAGAAACTCACCTAACATTATAGTGACATATAAAATGTTTGCTTCTGATACTCCTGAAAAATGATCTGATACAATAATCTACTCCAAACCTGACCATGCCCTGTTGATTATCTCCCCTGGTTTGTTTACAGGTGCTGAGGTTTTGCACAGCAAGAGAAAACAAGTGCTGTTGCTGCTGCCAAGAGGATTTATTTGCTCTGGCGTGTAACCGCTGGTAGCTGTACTCCCTTGCCGTGCCACACCTCAGTGGTGATGCTCGAACGAGAAAGGAGCACATTTACTTCCCATCACTGCCAGGAATGAAACACGGCTCTGAGGACTAGGGAACACGGTCACAAGACCTCTGGCACTCAGCGCTGTCACCTCTGCCACTAAGCATAAGGGAAAGAAGTCATCTGCAAGTGAGTGGCATGCCAGGGGTTAAGCTGTCTCCTGGATGGGGCTGAGGGCTGTGGATTGCTCTCAGGGAGGTGAAGTGGGCAGTTTCAGGTGGTTTTGCAGAAGCATCAGCTTGCAAGCATTATGTAAGAAGGCAGTTCCTCAGTTTGTTTTTAAAACTCACCAGCCGAGTGGCAAAGTCCATCTTCAGTATCTGCTGGGACCAGCGGGGGGCATTTCTTGGCATCAGCCTGCAAGAAGTATGTTAAGGTTACAGAGCTCCCACCAGCAGCGAGGGCCACCAGCGAGTTGCTGCAGCTCCTCAGAAATCTGTGAGAGGCTCTGGGGAAGAATCAGAGTGAGCCCAACACCTGCTGGAGAGGTGCCTCACTCCAGGAGTGACATTGCCTCACTGCCCAATAGAGGGATTTGTGGTAAGGGGTTTGTAACCCTGCAGCCAGCCACCCCAGACCTGCCCAGCAGGTCACAACCCCATGCTCTTTCAAGCTGATCTTTTAATCCAGTGAAGCCACAGCGGGACACAGCCTGCACTTCTGTGTCCCAAACTTCTCTAGGGAGCCTTGATGGCTTCAGAGCCTGCCAGGTTCCTGAGCAAAGCTCCCCAGGAGGCTAGGGAACACACTGGCTGCTCACAGTGATGCCTGGATCCTTCTGCACAGAGTTGCCTTCAAAGGACCCTATCCGCTCATGGGTAATGGTAGGCAGCCAGAAGCTCCTACAGGGGCCACCCCCACTTTGCTAAGATATCTCACATCAGTACCCAAGAAGGATTGGGGGAAACAAACGTAGCGGCTGCTTACCTCTGACTGGCACTCAATCAGACTCTCCATGTTCCCAGCATTCAGTGTCTTTGACTAGGAAAGAAAACAAAGACACTAGGTGAGTAATTGAATGCTATGGTTTAGAAATCAGAGCTTTTCAAAATCATTCTGTTGACAGAGCCGAAGCAATAAAGACACTCACAGTATTACAGCTGCTTAGCACTTTCATGAGGAGTTTGATCGGGGGAGCTCTGGGCACTCTGGTTTCCTTTGGTCCTTTTGTTTGCCTGTTTATTGAACACGGAACAGACAAAGAAAAAGCTTTGTAAAACTGCACCTTTCTTGTCTTTCTCCCCTGCAAGCCAGTCTAGCATTTCAGTATGATCCTGAACCAGCAAGAAGCCCTTCTCTGGAAGGCACTCAGCCCTGCTTCTCTATCTGCCTCTTCATTAAAACAGGGGGTAAAAAGAAGCTTTCCAGTTCTAATCCATGCAAAAAATGAGCAAGTGGTGACAGCTATGCATGGTTGTTAATCTGCAAACATAAGGCTGAGCGAGTCAGCCAGCTCTGCCCACAAGCCGCACTTAGCAGTGGGCGCACCTCTCCTTAGTCTGTATTTTTGTACATCTATGTACAGCTGCGTCTGGAGTGCTCCAACAACTTTGACCACAACACCACAGATTTAATGCCAGGCAGTACTTACCCAAGCAGCGAGTCCAGCCAGAGCTCCTTCACCTCCCATGAACTGCAGAGCAAAGGAGAAACAGCATCACTCCCCACTGCTACTAATCCCTTGGATGGAGGCAGGCGACTAAACAGTTCTACCCCACGTGTGCTGCCTTATATATGCAGGAGGGGCAGGTGGAAATTCACAGACAGGAAGAAGCATCATGGGGCAGGACTGAGAGGCTGCGAAATTTCTGGCTTCCTCTTTCCTTTTAGAGGAGCTAAAAACATCTGTGTAGCTGTTATGGATGGAAAAGATGAGACACTCGGCAGGTAAAGGTTCCATCGAGCATCACCAGTGTGAGGTGAGATGTGCAGAGGGGGCTGCAGTGTGGGCAGCTTCTCCTTACCGTTAAAGGTCAGCGGGTACAGTCTGTCCTTTGGCTGCACAGAGACCTTAGATTTTGCAGTTTAAAGATGCAACACCACATCAAGTTAAAGGGTGGGGGAGTGGAATAGCCAAGACTCAGAGAAATGTTTTTATAGATTTCTAAAAAACTAATGGCAACAGTTTACTGTCTGCAGGCAGATGTAGACACACACTTTGTCAATGCCAGCTATTTCTTGAGAATCTAAGCACTGGACTTCTATACAAGAAGTGGTGTTATACAATAATTTTGTAGTGTATGAAAATATGTAATCAAAAGTCTTGATTAAAATATGTCTTAGTAAGAATGATGTCATAATAAGTAATAACGTTTAATTTAACTGAAGATATTATATAATAAGAAGTAATAAAGTTTAATTCAACTGAAGAGAGAAAAAAATCCGGGAAAAATCTATGTGCTCTCCCCGTACCCCTTCAGGGTCTGTTGCTGACTCTCCTGAACAAGGGCACATCAGGAACATAAGGATAACAGTACTCACTCTACCAGGCCATTATAAAAATTCATCAACATTTGATGTTAAATGTATGTTATCAGTTCCACTGATTCATTGATAGAGGCAAATTACAACCCAGTATTCTGGGTACCAGTCTTTTGATCTAGTGAAAAATAGAGGCTAAGGATGAGACTCAAAGGGTCAGGAACATTTCAGCAGTGGATTTGAGTGGAAAGCATGCTTGTGAAACTGTGGTCTCTCTGCTGTTTCCCCTGGTGGATGCTCCATTTCACGTGTGCAGGGGATGAGGCTGTGTCACAGCACAGCTCTTTGCAGATGCACGGTACAGCTGCATCCACTGCTGAATTCACCTCGAAAGCCGTTCTTTGCCTAACCACATCAGACCTGGCGCCTGTAGTACTGACCCTGGGTTGTGAGGCGAAAGAGATGGATGGTCTCAGCTCCCTTCTCTTTGGCAAAAATCCAAGGTGCAAAATTCACTTGTGGTTAGACAGAGGTGTGTTCAGAAGGGCAAAAGGAGAGCTGTCCTGCTTTTGCAGCAGGGAGCTGCTGGAGATGACCTTTCAAGTCCTCATGAAGCCCATCACTTCCATGGTCCTGTGGAGATACTGTTCTGTAGACTTGTTTAGGTCTGAAACTTACAGGAATTTAAATCAATTACTCTGCAGCCCTGTGCATTTAACACTAACCTTTTACTCACTGCTGTAACTGACTTTTTGTTAATTAGCAGTGCCATGATGTCTGTCATTTCCCTACCAAATTCCATGGGCCGATGTATGTTCCTGCAGAAATACTGTCATCCTGCGCTGCGTTCTTCTGAGAACTTCTTCCATGGCTCCCTGGCAGCTGCAGCACCCCTGCTGATAGTCCCAGCAGGATTTCTGGGACAAAGGGCATCTATTTTTCAATAATACGTCTTTTAAATGTGTATCTAAATATATCTGTTTGTCAACTATCTCAGAGGCTTAAGGGACCTATATAATTCAGTTCTGCCTTGCCCTTACTTCCAGCACTGTACACAGACGTATTTCTGAGCTCAGTCTGTTGCATGATTAAGACATGGGGTTTGATCTGGAAAATGTACAACTTGTGAAGAAAATGGGAGTTTAATTGGTGGTGATGAGCCAGGCCAGAAGCTTAGATTACAAATAGGGCACAGCTGTACACAGAGCATAATGCTTTGCATTTCCCAGGAGGAAAAGATACAGTAATGGGTGGTGTGTTGATAGCACATTGCCAGACCATTGGCACAGGCTGCTGTATCTAATTAGTTCCCATCTATTAGCAGTTGTGGGGATATAATGGCTATTGTATGGGGAACATATGTGTATAGGCCTGCTTGCCCATATGGAAAAAAATTATTCTTTTTTTACCCTTCTGATACCATTCTTTTTTTTATAGTTCTTTTATGGTGTGTATCACAAACACTTAATTTGTGCCAAAATTACTTTAAAGCAGCTGATTTCATTACGAATAAACATGCACCATCTGAATAGCAGGCATCCTGAAGAGCTATGGCTTGGCAGAGTAACTGTATGGATGCACAGAATGAATCTTGGCTGTATTTGTGAAAAGCAGTAAGGGAGCATGTGCTGTCTCCTGTCGAGCACTTCAGAGCTGTGTGCAGGGTCCCCGGCCAGAAGAGCTGCTGTGCCAGGTGGGTGAAGACAGGAGGACCAGCACAGCATGAGCTGCCCTCACATCTACCAGCCCACACAGCTTCAAAGCTTCCTCCACCAGCATGTAAAGAGTAACATAGATGTAGCTCCCAAAATTGATCTCCACACTGAATATTATCAGAAAGGCCTGTCAAATGGGATCTTTACAAATGAAGGTCCCTTACATGAACAGCTGCTTCTCTCCCTGAAGAGACTGATTCCCTCTCTACCACCCAACTTTACTTTGCCGTCTCAGAGCCTTTGCCATTTTCTGCCTCTCTGTTTGGTATGAATCTTATACCAGAATGCATTAAAGCCATGTGTTTGTTGTACCCCAGTGGTCACCCCAGGGCAAGCAGAATAGATGGCAGCTGGCTTGGGCATGGCTGCTTTTGTGATCCACTTCCAAGCATTTTGCTCAGCCAGTTTTTGGAGGGAGGGCTTACATAGCACTTGCTGCCAACACAAGCCAAATGGTGATTTTCCCCTTTCTGTGAGCTACAGTCAAGCTAGGCCTCTTCTCCTCTCTTCTCTTACACTGGCTCAGTGAAGGACTCCAGAGTGCAGCAATGAAGAGGCAGCATCAGTTGGGAGAAGGAAGGAATTGGGAGCCGATAGTAAACAAAAGAACAGATCTACTGTGGCTGGAAGGCACCTGTTTTCTTCTCTACTTATCAAACCACAAATGGGAAAATCCCAGCCACAGATCACTTTTGTTTATTTCTACTACTTTTGCAAATGCTTAATGTGATGGCTCTGAGAAATGAGGGAGTGTGTGAATTAATCCTGAAGCACCTTTGCCCTGTTGTCATACCAGCAAGGATGCAGCAAGAGCGTAGCTGTGAGAAGCGTACAGCAGGACACTCCTGGAGCAGTGACTCTTTCAAGCCCATATAGAGTAGAAAGAGCCTTCATCAGTGCCTCTCCGTGTGGAAAAGGGGTTGCATTCCAGTTCTGTCTTCAGTGGTACAACTGCGGACTCCCTGGGGGGGCAATAGGAATGTTTACCAAAAAAAGGAAAGCAGTCATGCCAAAGTCAGGGAGTTGTTGGGTTGCTTTTTTTTAATTATTTTTTTAAAGGAGAGCTCTACATGATCTGTCCATGGACTCAAAGAACAGGGTGACGTATGGGTTGCTGGCAACATGTCACATTTCCACACATCTTCTGAAGGCAGCTCTAATTTCCTACCACTCTCCAGAGCGTGTTGTGGATTGCACAGGCACAGTTCAGGGTTTGATCACAGAAAAGAAGGAGGCCTGAACTTTGATCAGACCAGTCCCTACCTCCTACCTGTAACAGTGCAGAACGAGATCCATCACCCCAGCTGCTCCTGAAATCCTGTAGTTTTTGTCAGGTGGGACCTGGGCTCATGCTAACCCTGCCTTTGGAAAGTGAAACCCACTGTCTGTTTTTCCCAGCTCTGTTCAGCTGATTTCCATCCTTAATTAGCTATCAAAGTTAGATTGCAATGTGGGTTAGTTTGCACCACCCTTCTACACACCAGGCTACTATTGGATAGGAAAAAATGACAAATGAAAAATGATACCATAAATACACCCCAAGGTATATTCTATACCCTTCCCATGACACCCTTTTGGCTGCATTTTCTTTGCAGGATGGTTTGTTTATTCTTTCATGGGTGCTCCCCCCAAGACTGAATTGGCAGCTCTGGAGTTTTTTACTTATCACCAGGTGACTGGTTCCAATGGGTAGGTTTTTAACTGTGGATGGTGGGTGCATATTGGCCATTTTTCCAAAGACTTTATGCTAGTGTTCAGCTGTGTCTGAATTCAGCTTGCTGCTGTATCTCGGTGGTGCCTGGGAATCCCTCATTCCTTGGGCTCCCCAAGGTGACCAGCACAAAGGCATCAGGGAGTTGAAGTTGCCCATCATTTCAGACTGAGTGGATACAGATCTAAATCTTTGCTTGCTTACAATAAACAAGAAGATAATAGAGAATGCATGTAATTAAGTCTGAATTCTATTCTTTTCAAGATCTCTGGTTGAAGGTACTCAAAAAGTATTGAAAAGTGAGATGCTACGCACTTTTTTTGTTACTCCAGCAGGTTTCTCACTTATTTTGCTTCTTTATGACGTACATTCACAAATAATAAAGTGAGATGGTGTTTTTCTGCCAAGTTCATTTCATCTCGGGAACAGATTTTATTTCTTACTGAATTCAGAGAGGCATGAATCTTGATTTTGCTTTTCAGGATTAATACAAAAGTTTTCTTTTCAATTTTGGTTGATGTAGGCTTGTATTTCTCCTGCTTCTGCACCTTGTGTTCTGCTTTGAATTTCAGCATCAAAATGATCTCAGATCTCAAAATGTATCAGTGGAAACCAGAGATAACCTGGATTTTACACTGAATTCTGCCAAGAACTGGATCCTCGTCACCAATAAATTAACCATAAATGGGAACATTGATGACCACACACCTGGACTCCATCTTCCAGGCAAAAGCAGTGTCAGGCAAAGCAAATATTTCCAAGCACAACACTGCTGGCTGTGGTTAAACTCCCCTGAGCGCATTTGACCCCAAACTTTGGGAGAGTTATTTGTTGTCATGCTCTGTCCTTGTGCATGGACATCCACACACAGCAAAATAAAATGTTCTTCTGTGAAGTTTTGGCCACCCATCAAACTCAAGATGATAAATTCAAAACAAACATCTCCATATTAGCTGGTGACTAGATGATCTTTTGAGGTCCCTTCCAATCCCTAATGTTCTGTGTTCTGTGTGTGATTACCATATTGTTGCTACTAGCAACAGCTGCTGTGTTAGTGTTTTATATAAACACTCCATTTTGGTATTGCTATCCCGTTTTAAAGCGTGACTACCTTATGAGGATTCCAGAAAGCAATTGCTTATTATGGCATGGGCTCTGCCTCCTGCCTCAGGGCAACTTGAGGTCTCTGGGACTGCTGCTACTGCCACAGAGGGGACACGCAGATGGTGGAGGTGCATTGCGCTGCAGCTGCGATGGGGAAGGGCAAACCAACTTTGGGCACCAGTGCCAACTGGCACAACTGGGGAGCACTGAGTGCCCATCTGGAACCAGGGCAGCCAGGTCCTTGCCTCGCCATTTGCAAAAGTCCAGTGACTCTCTCAGGCTGGGAATAAGAAAGGAATTCCCACCCTGCAGAGCAAACAGGACCTGGGATCGCCTGCTAGCAAGAGTGGGGTGGAGAGGAACTAAAAATGCTTTTGAGATTGAGTTCAGCTATATCAGCTCATTGCTGCAGAGGGCTTGGCTTGAAGGCTGAGCTGTTCAGTTCAGTTCTGCATT
>NW_010183291.1:20072-25429 GCF_000695765.1 Mesitornis unicolor
TAATGGCTGCTGCCACCATGCAGATCAGGTGCTGTTCTGGCTGCATTTGCTTATTCCACTGGTGTGTGCCTGCTCTGAACCTGACTTTTGCTTTCAGAGCTGTAGTCACAGCACAGAGATGATAGTAAGGAGTAGGTAGAGAAGGTGCCTGCATGCCACCATGTCCATTTCCATGTTCAGTGGTGGCTGAAGTGTGAACAGAAGTTATTGTTCTTCCTTTCCACTTCCTTTTAAAGGTTTTTTTTTGTGCGTTACCTTTTCTCCCATTTATCTGATTAACATGTTTCTTTGGAATTTTTCTTTCTGAAAACAGTTGCTGTGTGTGGTCTTACAGTCATGACCTGCCTTATTTAGTATTAGCAGAAAGTTTGTGAGGAGAGGATGTATCTTTAACCAGGCCAGCTGATATAGGTGCAACACCCTTCCTGAGATCTGAAAAGAAATGCCTGTCTTCAGTCTAAGGATAAGTTCAGAAGAAATGCTCTGAATTTTACTAGATACATTTATCAGTTACATGATTACTTGTTGACATAAGATACGTATCCCAGAAGTACCTTAAGAAGGATCTTTTCAAAGAGCAATTGAATCCTCTTACCTTTAGGCACCAAGAGGCATAGAAATGCTAAGCCAAAAGATGTACAGTCCAGCAACTGCTGTAACCTTTGTGTAAACCAAAGACCATATTGCTACAGAGAGACTTAGAATTGCTTGTGCAACATCGTGAACCGATCCTGTCCTTGTGTAACTTAATTGAACTTAGTATTAAGACAGTGAAAATGAACTCTCATTATCCTGTAAATTATGCCAAACCTAAGATGCTGGTATGTTTGCAAGGAGATCCTACTTCCATTTGGTAGGTAACAAGGCAAAGGGCCTATTCTTACTGCATTATACACAGAACCCCAGAGTGTACGTTTCAAACATAACCCCCAGGAATTATTATAACTCTAAGTTAGTCACCTCCAATACTAGACTCAGAAAGAAAACTTTTGCTGAACTCAAGCACTGAAATACAACATATCACTGTAATTTACTCCTGTCTGTGTTTTAGGAGAGCCAGATGTGCTAGAAGAGGAGTTTGAGAGGCCTGTGTTATGTCCCAGTGGTTGTCTCTCCTCTCCACAACATTTCTGTTTGCTTCCAGAATCAGGCATTCCCACAGTTTTCTTTGGGCAAGAGTGTGCTGCAATGTAAACCTGTCATAACTGGGAGACTGACATGAATAAACAACACAGATAAATGTTCCTGTACGGACCTTAAAGGAAAAATCCTAACGAACGTCACAAGCATGGAAAAAGTCGATACTTTAGCAATAGAACAAGCTTGCTCATCAAACCTACGGCACTCAGTAATCCCCCTATTAGGGAATTTTCAGAGTAACCAAAAAGTAATGGCATCTCTTTGTTGGGGTTTTATGGATGAGTTCCAGGAGATGATTTGTTTTGCCCTTTGATTTTCCATGCAACATCTGAAAAGCTGCTTGCCTTCTTTTTGCCTCAGTTTCTCGTTAATAATGTGCCGAAAATAAAAGGTCACTGCACTGCATAAGGTGTTTTGATATATTTTGGTGAAAAGTAGGAGAACCCCATCAAGAGTTTGGCAGCTGTGGCCTTTCCTGTCTCCTGTGTGCCACGTAGCAAAGAGAAGACCTTAATTTTAGCCTTAGTGGCAAATCCTTGCTAAATGAAGGCATTTTAAATGCCTCATCTGTGAGGACAATATGTTATTTCCTGGGCATTACTTGTGTCCCTCGTGGTCTTTGCAGTTCTACTTACCACACTGAAATGTGACAGTCACCTTCTGACCAGATCGAACACTAATTTTAAGCATGCAGCTTACTGTCAGGAGGAAACATGACGATGTCACAATGAAATAACAATTCAATATGGTAACTGAACTAACCATTTTATCCAGAATCTGTAATTAAAACGTTTCTGAGCATGAACTCCCCTTCCTTTGCCTGACCTCTGGGAAGGGATCTGACATGGGGATTCCAGCATGGTCACAGCAGAGGCTGTGCTTTAAGCATCAGGCAGATAGTGGGATATGGAGTCACATGATGTCTGCATGCTCTCTGAGGAGCTACTTCCCCCAAAGTGAACTTGGGAATGGTCACGTGGCACTGCAGTCATTGCAACCACTCTGTACCTTAAAGCTCCTAATGAGGCTTTTAGCCTTCTTAGCGAGAAAGTTTGCAAGATCCCAGCTTGGGGTTGACGGGCCTCAGTGGCAGCTCCTCAGAAACCCCCAGCCCACAGCTATTCACTGTGCCTGTAGCTCTGGGCTAGCTGTGGTGTGCCTGATGGAAATGGCATAGAATCATGGTGGAGATCCAGGTCTTTGCAGAAAGGTGGATCAGGACACAAAGGACACAAGTCTACAAGAAATGTCACACGGTTGGTTCCACTGTTCCCAGAACAGTGTATTCAGATTTTCAGATACAGCTTCAGTGACTGTTTTGAGCTACAGAGGTGAGAAAACAGACAGTGGAAGGTGATTAGATGGACAGCCCATTCTAGCTATCAGCAAGGCTTGTGTCAAGGTGTCCCTCTGTCATCAAATACATGTCTGGAGGACTGTCAAAATAAACAAGAACTTCTTATATACTCAATATACAAGAAGTGCCGAATGTAAGAGGTAGCAGCCAGTTTTTGTAAACTTCATATTTAATCTTCTAAAAAAAACACTGGGATAGTGACTGGAGGGAAGTGTGCATGGAGGTAAACTTCTTGCACTATATCCTAATGACGAGCCAGAGAACATCCCTTTGCATCAGTGTGACACTGTCTGTGTGAACACTGAGATTGTCAGCATATCAAAGCACTTGATTCAGCTCATTGTTTTTCATCAGAGAGCACAGATGAGTGCTTAACTGAACACCATGAACTGGAGTGCGAACTGAATACATGTGACAAGACATAAATCCCTGCATTTTCCTTTTAACTAATAGATATGTCCCTTTCCTCTGCTGACATCACAAATTAATGAAAATCAATGCCACCTGGGCTCATGTATCACTTCAGAGCTTGAAATTCCCCTCTTGCTTTCTCAGTACACTGGGGTACCAAGTCAAGAGATAAAGGCCCATTTTATACCTCAGAGATTACTTATTTTTAACAGTGGGGGAAATATCAAATAACAAATGGAAGTTATGTCCTCTTTTTGGTCAGCAAAGAATTTTGGCTTAGCTTACCTTAGAGAATTTTGGCTGGGGTTTGGCCAGTATTCTATGGAGATGAAGTGATTTTAATGAAACTAAGGAAAAAATATGCCAGTAGTTTCCAGTTTAGTTTCTACACGCTGCATTATGTTGTACTGATTGAAAAAAACTTTCATCAACTTGAAGGTAGTTCCTTAATTTCTCACACAGAGGTAATCCTCTAAAAGGAAATTACAGTCAGACACTGCAGGTTTTTTTCTCTTCCTTCTCTTTTTTTCTTATTATTGCTTAGCAGATCCTGGTTTTAGTTCCTCAAAATGCAGTTTCTGTTGGTTCTCTTTTTCTTGGTGTGTAAGATACGACTAGTTTTGCAGAATGAATTTTCCCGCCAAAAATGCCTTCCCTCGCAGTGGTTTGTGTGGCTCTTTCTGTATCTGTGCTGGGATAACTGAAAAGGGCCCAGTTCCTGCAGCCTGCTCTCCATGCACCCTGGGTATAGAATACCACTGTTCTGATTTAGGTGGCATTCAAAATTAAACAGGGATAAGTGACAACAAAAATGGGAAATATCTCAGGCTTTTGGTGTCAGATTTTGCCTTATGAGACAACAGCTATAAAAGCCTGCTGTCATGAAATATTCTATCACTTCTAGTAAAAATTTCTGTCTTTAAAACAGGGAATTTCCATTAGAAACCACAGACTTTTTTACAATGATACACATTTATGAGAGCTCCGCTTTATACAGTCAAGGTACCACCTGAGACTGTACCTTAGAAGAGAAGAGGGGATGGAAGCAGCATTTGCCCATCTGTGGGATTTTATTGCCTTTGCCATGATTTCTGTGTCATCTCTGCGGGAGGAGGCTGGAGCTGGTCTTGGTGTCTGTGGGCAACCTTCTGCTAGGGGGTTACCACTGTGAGCCCTGGTGAGGAAGTGGAGCCAAGGACCAGATCCTCAAAGATATGTAGGGACCTATTGCCTTTTAAATCACCTATCCACCCTGATTCTAAATAGGAGTTGGGAGCATAACTGCCTTGGCAAATTTCAGATGAGATCAGTGTCAAGGAGAGGACAGGCAGGCTCTGGCAGTGCAAAGTGTAACTTATTTTGGTTTGCTCTTCTTCATGACCACTGTGCACTGAGCCCAGCTGAGATAAAACTAACCTGCACTTGGGCAATGCTTTTTTCACTGTGATCCCTTTTATTTTCAGTTCCAGTGAAAGAAGGTACAGAGAGTCCACATGATAGATTACTCAAATCATTTCTACAGAAAACAGATGGTAAAATCATGACCTAGACTGCATCTGATAATTACAGAGGATAGACTTAATACCAGGGTGCTTGCCTGGAATCCCAGGCCTGGGGACTCAGAGATAAAAGGGGCACGGATCAGCATCTAGGCTTTGATTTGAGTTGTCACAGAAATATTGCACAGGGATGCTGCAGAGCTGGGATACAGAGATGAGTTGCTTCAAATGGTGCTTGAATCAAGTTTTAGTCAATTATTCCTCTCTAAAAAAATGAGTATGATTCAAAGATCTACTACCAGCCAAAATCTTGTGAATGAAGAGATTTCACTGTGTCCTTAGTGAGACTTTGCTCTGAATGAACTCTGCCTTGGACTAACTTGTGGGGCCATAGCAAGATGTTACCTTTAGTGTAATTTCCTTTACTGTAAGTGGACACTGGATCACTTTTGCACATCTCCACCATGGTGCCATGCTGTATAAACGTTTAACAGAACTTTTACATACTAATAATCTTGTGCACAGGCAGAAGCCATTCCCTTCCTGGAAACTTGATGCATTAAAAGTGATATGCATGACCACAGGAAAATAAGAAAAGTACCATTTTCTTTAACAAGTAGTGTTATGATGCATAGGGTAAAATACAAATCCTGCTAAGGTCTTGTGAGAATTCAGGAGGCGTTTGGATCTGCCCATAATATACGCAACAATAACAAAAGTCCAGGGAAAACCAAGAAACCATCCCATTGTATCAGCTGACACTTGCACATGTCATAGCTGATTTGTACCACAGACTTCCCAGTCATCACTGGGTTTCACCTCATTAATGCTGGCTAACATAGTCCCTACTAACCAGCTGTCCTACCAGAGAGTGTGTGTATGCTCACACTTCTTTCAGCACCCCAGGGAATGAGTACACTGCCAGTCCTGTTTAACATCTTTATCAATGA
>NW_010183292.1:0-10175 GCF_000695765.1 Mesitornis unicolor
GAGTAGGCCTCAGGGGTAGGAGGGTAGACAAATTCCTCTTGAGATGACAGCCATGGAAGAAGGTGGACCATCCCCAGCAAACTCCCCAGTTTATAGTGAATGTGACATTTATGGTATAGAATAATAGTAATTGGTCGGCCTGGAGCCAGCTTGGGGTCAACTACCCCAGGTTTCCGCTTCCCCCAGTTTCTGCACCCGTTTATCTCAAAACTGCTAAAGACCTTGATCATCACATACCGAGAACTGTAACAGAGTATCTTATCACTTTGTTCCCATGAAACAGAGTTATAGTCCTTACAGAATTGCAGCTTCTCTGTTGGACTTCTTTTATCCTGAGTGTGCTGAGGACTTAAAACTAAATGCAAACTGAGGTCAGAGGGTGTCAGTCAGCTCTCAGGACCAGGGCATGACTTCGAGTAAGTCACACAGGCCCATGTGTAATTAAAATATGTGATTAAGCCATTGGAAATATATTTGCTGTGCTGTACATCCCTGATTCTATGCGCCAGCCTGGGCTTCTTACTCATTTTCTCTTGTGTTTCCATGACGTGTTCGTTTGAAACAGAAGTTTTTCACAGCACGAAGCTATGCCTTGATACATTTCCATAGCGCCTAACTCAGTAGGGCAACTGTGGTAATAACAGCCCTGTAGGTCCTACCACATCAGCTGGTCATAGCAGGGTTCCTCCAGCTGCTCCTTCCTGACTAAGTTAAGATCAGGTGAGAATGAGTTGTGGTTGTAGTGGATCTCATTTCATTTTGTTTGCTTTTTTCTTTCCTTAAGCCTGGTGTCTGAGAAGCACATGGGAATTTATTTCTGAATCTTTTCCATAGCATATTTAATTTTTGTTTGCTGTGTGCTTTGAAGGGGTGTGGGGGGGAGTGGGGAATGAAACCAATAGGCACGGAGAATGAAGAACTGTTACCTTGCATTGAGATCCGAGATAATCCAACTATGTTTGGCAGGAGACTGGGGTAGCAGGGAGTAATGCCAAAAAAAAAAGGCAGAATTAATGGGGAATGCATGTAGTTCTGAATAATTTAAGTCAAAAATTTGATAAATAAACAAGGCATAAAATAGTAGGGAGGAAGCGTTACCCATTTTTGTACAGGGAGATGAATTTCTCCTTTAAGAGTCTGGTTTAGAGGTGCATGATGTACTTTTCCTTAAATCCTGGCTCAGGCATGAACCAAAAAGACTCTTCATTCTGCCCATGAGATGAAGGCAGGTTTATTGCAAGTGCCGCCTCTGTGTCCTGGGTGCCACAAATTAACAAAACTTTTTTTTTAATCTACTGAAGTAAATGGAGATGGAGGTGAACCAAGTACAGAAATTAAGGTGCAATAAATTACTTTCCATTCATTTGAGGCATATTTTATAAGCAGAGCTATTTATGGCTTCTTTGACTGAGAGCAGAGATTATAATAATCTAACAGTAATTACCTTGTGGGAACAAACAGGAACAAATGAATCTGAAATCTTCAGCTTTTGATCCTTGTGCAATAGATAGGAGAATGATAAAACTGTTATGAAACAACATTGCAGTAGTATGCCAAGCTGGTTTTTTTTTTAAATTTCATTGCAGATAACTGTAAGGGAAAATATATGAAACTAGATGACATGCATTATGACAGACCATTTAGCCACAGAGATGTAAACTGGCATCAAAGACTGTTTGGAAAATTGGGGTCCTTGGGAGCAGAAAGAAAAGAAGATTTTCTGACAAATAATATCAGAATTCTTCTGGGTTCCTTAGAACAGGTCTAAGGTTGTTACACAAAGGTCCAGCACTTCATTACATTACGGGGCATGTGCTGAAGTCTGTGTGTCTGGAGAATGGGTTATAATTCTTAGCCTTCTCTTGGTCACTGTCACATGAGGTCAACCTATCATTAGAGTCAGCTTGTGCTGTCAGTAATGTCCTGTCTCTTCTTTTAGCTCATTTTGCAGTTAGCTTCTCAGTTTGGTACATGATAAGAACTTCAGGAAAGCAAGATTGAAGTTAGCCTTTTATTTTGTCTTCATTATTATCCTGAGTTACATTAGTAGGTTTTGGGGTTTTTTTAGAAGTTATAATCACTCTGCTTTTAAAGAAGCTGTTCTCACCATTGCACACACATTTTCTTCATAGAGGTGCAAAATGCAGACAGTGCTGGAGGGCAGGAGTGGTCTTGTCTTTGCTGGCATAAGACCTTTGCAGCCTGGTTGGTGGCGTTTAACCTTAGCTTTCCACTATAGGTGATGATTCAGGCAATTCTCTTTCACATTGAACCAAACCCTATTGCTGCTGCCAAAACAGAAGTTATAACTGACATAGGATCATGGTTCCTTTGTTACGTTTTTATTATTTTTATTTTTTTCAGTTCATTGTTTTGGCATTCTGTGCTATTTTCCTCCTCCTACAAGGCTTTTGCCTGTTAGATTACTTTGTTAAATGTTTCTTTTGTCTTTTTTGGGTTGGTTTTTTTTCCCTTTCTATTCACAGTTCCAGATATTTTCAGATTTAACTTGAGATTCCCTGTAAGTGTACAGGTTCTTTCCTCATCAGACTATGGAGTCACATGGCTAACTTTGCAAATGAAAATACTGTGGATCATGTTTCTTTTTCGGTACTTCCTTCAAACAGTATTTATCTTTTTCCCCAGACATCGGTGTGTCCAAGCATGCCACCTTCTGTTTTCTGCTCTCAGAACTAGCGCTTGCAGAAAACATTGACAAAATGTTCTGTGTTTAGGACGCCAGTTGGGACTTGCTTCCTCATTTAACATTCAGGTTAAAATTAGACCCCTTCTTACAAGTTTCAGAAGGTCTTTGTCTAATTCCAAGCAGCCAGGTGATCCAGTTGGAAAGTAAAAATTCTGAACTGTCCCCCTACTAGTAACAGAATCTTAAGCCCATAAAACTCTAAGTGATGTTCTTGAGACAGATTTGAAACTATTAAGTTGCAATGGTCAAGTGAATTGAAGTGTTGAACTGTAATGGGTACCAGCAAAGGCAATGTTGCATATTAAGGCCTCTACCATCTTCCAGCTTTACATTGTTGAAGGATTAGTGTAACATCTTCTCAAAGAGCATCAGTGGCCAGATCCAGACTTACTTGTAGTCAATGGAAGGTCTTTTTCCTTTTTGGGAAAAGTCCTGCAACACCAAATGTCTCAAACTTTTTAATGTAAATCCTCCCCTCTGTTAAGGAGGAGCCACCCGAATCACTGGGATCCTCCAACTGATTTTTTAAATCTCAACAATAAATAATTTGCACAGAATGAAACTGTCTGGAGAAGCACTACCACGTCTTGGCACTCTACATTGTTTCAAATTCCCCGTTGTTCTCCTTGTGCTTTAGCAGAGGCTTGATTATCTAATTGGTTATATGATAATCAGTTTCACATATTACCTTGTTTAATCCTTGCCCAACATATTAAATTGCTAGGCAATTAACAGGTTTTGAGGCTTTCCATGATCTTCATGATGCCTACACATGCAGAAGGATAGGAGTATTTGTGTCTGAAATCATGAAAGAAAAAGCTCTGTATGTTGCTGAATTTTGTGTATATTTTATTTTTAAGTATGTTTCATGATCTTCTTTTCTTTCCCTTTTTAGGTATTACATAGAAATGGCTTTATGGATCTGGACACTGAGCATTTTGAGCTGTTTTTGCATCACCTTATCCAGAAATGAGGAACTGAAATTTTTTCAGAGTGCTACAGAGCTAAATCATCTAACAGTGGATAATGACACTGGGATAATCTATTTGGGAGTAGTAAATGCTCTGTATCAGCTTAAAGAAAACCTGGATGTAATAAGGTCTGTAGAAACAGGTCCAAGAAAGGACAACAAAAAGTGCACACCTCCCATTGATGAAAATCAATGTAAAGAGGCAGTACTAACGGACAATTATAACAAATTATTGTTGCTGAACAAGGCGGATAAAACAATTGTGGTGTGTGGAAGCCTTTTTAAGGGAATCTGTGCCATCAGAGATCTAGAAGACATTAGCAATGAGATGTATTATGTAGACAGTAGTGGAGAAAAGTCCTTTGTAGCAAGCAACGATGAGAATGTATCCACTGTGGGATTGATCACTTCCTTGAATAATGACCGAGTGCTGTTTGTTGGAAAAGGGAATGGACCAAATGATAATGGGATAATAATCAGCACTCGGCAGCTCTACGAAAGGGATGGGAAAGACATTTTTGAAATGTATACAGACTCAGCAGCTGTTAAGTCAGCTTACCACTCGTCAAGCACACAACAATTCGTGGCAGTCTTTGAGGATAAAAATTATGTGTATTTTATTTTTAATCAGCAAGAGAAACAGCCTGTGAATAACCGCACACTGATTGCGCGTCTGTGCAAAGATGATGCCCATTATTATTCCTACTTTGAAATGGACTTGGGTTGCAAAGATGATGACGGTGCCTATGACCACTGTCACTCTGCTTATGTCACGACCCCAGGAGAAGAGCTGGCTGAGAGCATGGCTCAGAAGAGCCAAACTACAGATGCTCTCTCAGATGACAAAGTTCTTCTCGCACTCTTCAGCAAAGTAAACAAAGATAATGGCTCTCTAAAATCAGCAATGTGTGTGTTTTCCTTGCGGCACATCAATGAGAAGATGGAAAAAAACCGGAACGATTGCTACACCAAAAAGAATACCAGCTCATTTTACAAACTTTTCGCAGCAGAAAACCCGTGTGCATCACATGGACTGGTAATATCAGTATCAGTTTTTGAATCTGTGTTAGAATCAGTGAAAAATATACAAGTGTATGGTTTTGGGTGGCTTTGAACCGAACTATGGTGAGATCAGATGACTGAAAACTCAATAGCTGGATTCACTATAGAAATGGAATGTGGTTGGGGGTGTTGCGGAATGGGTCGAGCAAGAAGTGGCCAGATAGTGATAATTCTGAGTCTTTTAAAAAATATTTCTTCTGAAAGATGAATATTGGTTTCATAAATGCATTTCTTTTAAAGGGTTCCTCCTGGCATGGAAATTACTGAGCCAAATGCCCATGATCGGCCTCAGATGATCACTATAGACAATTCTGGTCTCAGCCATTATATTTATAATGATAAATTGTGTTTAGAATCTTGTAGGTAATATCTGGAGTTCATTGCTGTTTCTCACTTGGATTTGAATTTTCATATAACTGGAAATACATATGTTTCTTATATTCAGGTGGGGTTCGTATTTTGCTGTGGCTCGAATTGCTTCCAATAGCATGATGGCCATCTTTTCTTTTTATGGCTTGTCATTACCTTGACTAAGAGTTTTATGGAGACACTGTTACACCCCTCCAGATACTATTCTTCAATTTATGACTGCGTCTCTGTGAGGCAGTTTCCAGCATCTCTGTTGACTCTGTGATGTTTTTACCCACACCACTCAGCCAATTCCCAAGCCCTTCTTGTTCATATTGTTCATCACTGCAGCCAACCCTAAACTGGGTTGAAGAATTGAGTTATCTTAGAAATAACTCAGACACCTTTTAGGAGGATGTCATAATTCCCCAACCTGAGCAAGTTACACACTTGCCTAAGCAGCTGTTTGAGCACAGCTTGAGAATTGGTGTGCTACTGTCCAGGGGTAGGAGTGAGCAGCTGAAGAGACGGGGCATGGGAATACCTTGCAGTGTTATTGACCCAGAATCATGAAGCCACAGTCCTCTCCTGCACGGTAGATCGCTAGCACTGATGAGAAGCCAAAAGAACACTTTTTGCTTCCAAACACCAGTGTTACTCAATGCAGTACCCTGCATCTGAGGTGAGCATCAAACATAGAAATCCTGAATGTGACAAGTAGAGCAACCCTGCCTTCTGACAAAAAGGAGGTGTGGATTTCAGATCAGAAAGACAGTCTTCGTTACCAAATATAGCAGGAAAGGCAACGTGTGAATGAACTTCCTTCTGGTGGCACTCCCTGCAGCGCAGGATTAAAGCGCAGTGAAGAGGGAATGTGTTGAAGTTCACAAGACGGTTGCCAGTGGGTTGCTTTTCTATGGATAGCAGCAAATTACGAAACAAAACAGCATTAAAAAAACAGTCTTCAACACAAAATTGGTCAATCCAATCCATATGACATGTTCATTTTAATTAAACAAACTGGTTACTTTTGAAACTGTGGTTCTGTAATGAAATAGAAACAAAAAAAATTCTCTCCCCACATCTCCTGGAAAGTGAAAGGATTGAAGCAGTTTGCAATTAGCAGGCTGCTTTCTGATTGCTGCCTGTTGGCTGGGGGAAAATGGCCAGACAATCCTCTTCTCTCTTTCTTCTCTTCTATGTCTGAGGGGTATTATACTGACTGGTAATAGGGTTGCACTTCATTCTTAGCTAGGAATTAGTGATCTGAATGTTTAACATCGCTCTGTATTGCTATTCCTTATTAGAATGCAAGCAAAAATTTCCCCTGTGGCTCCGAACACTTGCCGTACCTTTTGGGAAGTAAGAATGGCGTTATAGAGAAGCCGGTACTACAAAAAGAAGGGATGAATCTCACGGCCGTCACAGTGGCTGTGGAGAACGGGCACACCGTGGCCTTTCTGGGAACGTCGGACGGTAAAATTCTTAAGGTAACAAGCTTGACTTAAAAGACTGGAAGGTGTTTAAAAGGTCGCAGTAATAGCATAGTTCTACTTTAGGAGTAAATGGGATTTATAAGATTGCATACAAGGAACAAATTCTCTTGCAGCTTGGTGTTTTTAATTTCAAAGAAAAACCACATTATTTCTAAAGTACCTCAGCTATCCAATACACAGATTGAATTAGCACCTCCTGAAAGACACTTTTCCCAAAGGATTAGATACCTACTGAGAGCCCTGTATAAACAGCCTTAAGTAATCTAACAGCTGCTCTAGCCTTATCTCTATTCAAGCCTATACTAGTTTAAGAGCAACTTTTTATTTTGTATTCATTCTGGCCGTTCAGTGAATAGAGATGGCAATTCAAAGCTCAGGCTGGTGCTCTGCTAAATTCTGACTGTATGGTGTGGGGCTCAAGGGTTCACCTGTTTGTGGTGTTAAAATGTCAAGACTGCAATGCCAAACACCTTCTTTTGCCTGAAGGGGAGTGATGGCCACGTGCCACTATGTGGTTTTAAATTTGAAGCTGAACTGTTGCTTACTGTGAAGGAAGACAACAAATTTGAACACCTTCAAGAGCTCTGAGTTGAGATTTTTAATTTTACAGCACTAAAATAAATCAGTATGTACCAAAAAAAGATACAAATGTTAGCGATTATGAGCAGTGAGCAATTTCTTTTCATGAATTTTATGCTTTGCTTGCTGCTTTTGATGCCATATACTTCAAATTGAAATGTTTTCCCTAATGTGAATTTGTGAACTTGAGTAAATACAGGATTTTCATTAATCATAGCATCACAGAATCATTTAAGTTGGAAAAGACCGTGAAGATCATTGAGTACAGCTGTTAACCTAGCACTGCCAAGTCCACCACTGAACTATGTGCCTAAGTACCACATCTACGCATCTTTTAAATACTCCTCAGGATAGTGACTTCAGCACTTCTCTGGGCAGCCTGTTCCAATGCTTGACAACCCTTTTGGTGATGAAATTTTTCCTAAACGTCCCAGGCACAATTTGAGGCCATTTCCCTTATCCTGTCACTAGTTACTCGACAGAAGAGACCAGCACCCACCTTGCTACAACCTTCTTTCAGATAGTTGTAGAGAGCAATAAGGTCTCCCCTCAGTCTCCTTTTCTCCAGGCTACACAACCCCTGTTCCCTCAGCCGCTCCTCGTAAGACTTGGGCTCTAAACCCTTCACCAGCTTTGTTGCCCTTCTTCAGACATGCTTCAGCACCTCAATGTCTTTCTTGTAGTAAGGGGCCCAAAACTGAACATAGTTCTTGAGGTGCGTCCTCACCAGTGGTGAGCACAGGAACATAATCACTTCTCTGCTCCTGCTGGCCACACTATTTCTGTTACAAGCCAGGATTGCCATTGGCAAACTCCTGACTCATGTTCAGCTGGCTGTCAACAAATACCCTGAGATCCTTTTCTGCCAAGCAGCTTTCCAGCCACTCTTCCCCAAGCCTGTAGCATTGCATGGGGTTGTTGACTATCCAGATCCCTCCTCTCTAGGGTCTTTTTACCTTCAAGCAGATCAACACTCCCGCCCAACTTGGTGTGGCCTGCAAACTTACTGAGGGAGCACTCAATCCCCTCGTTCAGATCATTGATAGAAATATTAAACAGAACTGGCCCTAGTACTGAGACCTGTGGAACACCGCATGTGACTGGCCACCAACTGGATTTAACGCCAATCACCATCACTCTCTGGGCCTGGCCATCTAGCTAGCAAAGAGTAGGCCCATCCAAGCCATGAGCAGCCAGTTCCTCCAGCAGAATGGTGTGGGAAATGGTGCCAAAGGTTTTCCTAATGCCTAGGTAGACAACATCCACAGTCTTTCTCTCATTCATTAAGCAGGTCACTTCTTCATAGAAGGAGATCAGGTTAGTCAAGCAGGACCTGCCTTTCATAAACCGATGCTAACTGGACCTGATTGCCTGATTATCCTGTACTTGCTGTGTGATGGCGCTCAAGATGATCTGCTCATTAATCTTCCCTGGCACTGAGGTCAGACTAACAAGCTCTAGTTCCCTGGATCTTCCCAGCTAGCCAGGACTGTTGATAAATGATGGAGAGTCGCTTGGTGAGCATTTCCAGAAGCTCCCTCAGGACGCTGGGGTGGATCCCATTCGGTCCCATAGACTCATGTGTGTTTAAGTGGTGTAGCAGGTCACTAACCATTGCCCCTTGGATTATGGGGGCTTCATTCTGCTCCCTTTCTCTTGTCTTCCAGCTCAGGATGCTGAGTACTTGAAGAACAACTCTTATTATTAAAGACTGAGGCAAAGAAGGCATTAAGTACCTCATCCTTTTCATCATCTTTTGTCACTGTTTCCCCCCGCATCCAATAAAGGATGGAGATTCTCCTTAGCCCTCCGTTTATTCTTAGTGTATTTATAGAAGCATTTTTAATCAAGTTTTGTGGCAGTAGCCAGATACGATATTTGGGGGGAAAAAAGAGCAGCACTAACCACCTTTCTTTCTTCCGTTAAACAGGTGTTCCTGTCATCCACTGCAACGGAGTACAGCTCTGTTACTATTGAACTAAACAAACCCATAAAGAATGACCTGGTCCTTGACCAAACCCAAGAAAATCTGTACGTGATGACCACTCACAAGGTAAAGTATCTTGCTTGCGTTAAGGATCAGGTCCACTTTCACTTTCTCTTCAACTTTGCCTGAGATTTGTACATTTTTCAGTTGTTCTGGAAGTCACCCCATTTGGTGGAGCTCCCCCTGCTCTCTTGGTATGAAGAACGTTCTCAAGTCCAAGCTGATGGACTGGATTGTTGTGAGTCAGAGAACTGTTATATACTTGATGCTTAGCAATTGGGAATGGGAAGTGAGTTCACCTCTAAAGCTCTCTTATGAGGTCTGTGAGGAGGATGAAGTTGAGATGTTTGGCACCAGTACACCACAGGGTCAGGCAGCCCTAGTGCTCAGTGTGGTGTCCATGGGATACTGGTGGATGTTCTAGCTGCCATCTGTCCTTTTCCAGAGTACTTCAGGATTTAGGATGCTGGCAGCTGACATAATAGCACTTACACATCTGTAAAGCCACCAAGAGTTTTTGTGGTTCTTGTTGTTGGAAACTAAGAAGCAATGGAGAAAATTGCAGCTTTGGGAAGCACTTGTTCAATCTTCTGCTAGAACTGAATGAGTGCAGCAGGAAAAGTCATACTTCACTACAAAAGTACAGGCAGTCTCTCCTGGGTTCCCCTTCTCTGAGCTGGCAGGTGAGGCACAATGGATGTTTGTAAAGAAAGGAAGAAAAAAAGCAAGTAGTAAACAAGAGGGATGCCAGATTTCTCCTACACTTCCAGCTGTAGCCCTCTTCTGACACATCTGTTTGTGGTGACTGAAGCTGCCAGCCTCAAACTCAGGACTCAGCAGCTCTCCAGAATGGGGTGGGTGATGAGCCATGACCATCTGCAGCACTGACAGTGACATGGAGTGGGATGTGGGAAACACTCTGACAGCAGTTACATGGGGAGAATAAGAGGGGCTGTGAGACTATTTGGGGAAAACAGTGCAAGAAGAATGCTCTCTGATTTATAACAGGATTAATATAAATTCCTG
>NW_010183292.1:10206-23832 GCF_000695765.1 Mesitornis unicolor
AAATGTTATACTCTAGGTGAAGGTTTTCCAGCTAGAAACCACATTGGAAAAAGTGCCAGATAAGTGACTGATAAAGCTCTTAATAATATGATTAAAGCACTTAATGATATGATAGTGTGTGAGAGAGGTTACGTCTTTCTTTTTTTTTTGAGTAGTTGATACTTCTCATTTGGCTTCTGTTCAGATTTGGAACAGAACTCCAACCTTCAACATTATCCACAACAGCCTGGGCAGCCTGGCACCCCATTTGACAAGCTGGCATGTGTCTTAAAAGCCCTGAGGTCCCTACCAGGCTATGCCATGAGCTGCTGAGCAGCGTAAGGGATGGCAGCAACCTTGAAGGAAGATAAGTTTTCTGGTGACAGTCTGCTTGAACTGGTAGAATTTAGGAAGGTCACAAACAAATTTTTCAGAGAAAATTTGCAAAAAAATAGTTCCATCTCTACAAAATGTTTAAATTTAGAAAGCGGTAGAGTTCTGCCAAAGAAAGGATTTCAGAATAATCTTTTCCAAGTAGCTCTCACAGACACTACAGTTTCTGAATAAGGCGAATAGTAGTTTCATTTTACAAAACCTGTTCAGCTTAAATATGAATAACTAAAGTTGGGAGCTCTGTAATGGCATTACATTACTGTCATCGTCAAGAGTTAATTACAATGATCAGTCCCACCCACTTTTAGAAGCGGATAGACAGGAGGAGAATGGAGGCCTTCGGAGCTGGGAGAAATGAAGCAACTGAAATGAGGGGAGAAGAATAAATGCTGAAATTTGCACTTCTGGGTTAAGCATGGCTGGGAGTTGTGGGAACAGAGATATCAGAACCCTGCCCTGGGAATTAAAATGGTTTAGAGTTATTTAAAATAAGGTAAACAATAAAGGGCAGGCTAGCAGCGCTGATAGGCATTCTTAATGCTAAGCTACCTGGCAGAGGCAGCCTGCCTCAGCATTTGAAGATGAATTGCTTGGGCTCTGTAAGCACTTGAGCAAAGTGCAAGTGATATTGTGATGGGTGATAACTTGAAGCAGCCTTTAAAATAAATCAGATTGGGAGAAATATGAGGAAGAATGATACAGAGGTTAAGGGCCATAGTGAGAAATAAGCTCTTGCTTTCCTGTTTCACTTCTCCTCTCAGCTGCTGCTGCTGTGGCAATAGCAGGAGAGGGCTTAGAGAAAATGCTTTCAAAAGTCAGCCCCCTCCTCCCCACTCTGCTCCCAGATCTTGGGCAGAAAGCAGGAGAAACCTCTTGCAGCTTCTTGAGGGAGTTGGAAAGGAGCCTACCACCCCTGCAGTGCTCACACTACCTTATCAGAAGTGATCATCACTGGGAGGATCCCAGATTCCTTCTGGTCCTTACCATACTGGGAGGAAGGCAGAGCCTGTGGCAGTTGCTTGCCGTGATCATTTGCTTGTTTGCTTGTTTTAGCCTTTCTCGCTCTCTTCGATTAAGAGAGCCAATTAGAAAGTCTCTAAAATTAGTTTCTCTGCATTATGAAGCTGGCTGTAAATGGAACTGCTTTTTTGTTGTTGTTGTAAATCTATTAAGTTTACTTAAAAATTGCTCGGATGGAAATCTCTAGGGCTTGTTTCTGCCTACCAGAATTATGAAGTAAATATTGGCATAAAAAAGCCAATCTCTGGATATTAAATTACTCATGGGTACCAGTTAGTGAAACAGCGTGCCAGTAACTCAGCTCCAGTTAGGCAAGAATCTGTGGAAGAAGAGAGTGCTTAGAAGGTAAACCTCTGTAACAGTAAATGAAAGAAAACTACCCAATATTGACATTTTCTCAGAGTCTGTCTGAACTCTCCAAATTAGAAAAAAAGAGGCCAGATTCAAACTTTCAAAGTAGCTTTGTAATTGCCTGCTGTTTTAAATGAAAGGATAAGGTAGAAAAAAAAGCTTACATCTCAGAGTTACTGTTGCTAGACTTTTTGTGCTTTTTAAAAGTAAAACATAGTCATCAACAGGGAGAGCTGGTTATGCCCTGTTCTCTTGCATAATTTCAGCAGCATAACTAAAAGGGATGGTTGTGTGCTGGCTTCTTTTCCTGTGCACTAAGGAAAGACAAAATTGTTTATTTTCAGCACCAAAGGAAATCAAAACCAGAAGCCATATATTTACTGGGGGACTGAAACATGAGAACTGGTGGTACTCTTTTCCCTGCTGCTTCCTGTCATAATTACTTCTGTTTTCTTTCATAAATTCATTGCATGGTGGAGGGTTATGCGTGGAGAAGGGCAGTAACCCGAAGCACCCTGGCTCTCTCACGCTGCAAACCTTCTGAGATGCCTTCTGGCTAAAAGTGCCACTGGTGGTCACATTTCCAAACTATTTCATCTCTGTGCTAGTGATATGGAGGGGAGGATATTCTGTTTAAAAAAAGATCTAGCCAGTACCAAGTTAGCCTTCTAGTACTGGTCCTGCAGTAGCAGTTTCTTGAATTCGGAGTTTTGATGCAGTTTCTGTCCTGCAGTGCCTGCTGTAATGCTGATTCCCAGAAGTAACATAATTGGAGGAAGTGAAAAGCTCAATTTTTCTAAGACTTGCTCATGATTCTGGATTATAACAAAGTCCTACATTATTTTGGAGAGGTATTAGAGAATATTGGCATTAAAAAAAGCTGGAAAAGTGTGTGAATTTGGACTTTGTTAAGGGGAAAATAACCAGACTCTGGTTTTGCATGGATTTTCTTAAAATCAAGCTGAGCTTTGATCATAGTAATACAAGGTCAAGCATTCTGCTGCCACAGGCAGTGGCACTGTACAGCCCTGTCCACAAACATTTCAATCTCCTTGTACTGTCTTCAGATCCCTTACAGTTTGCCTTACCTTTGATTCTCCAGGTGCATCGGCTGCCTGTGCAGGACTGCCACAAATATTCGGACTGTGAGAAGTGTACTCAAGCGAGGGATCCGTACTGCGGCTGGTGCGTGAGAGAGGGCAGGTGAGTGCTGCCACTGCTTTTTTGGGTGCAAGCAGTGGAATAGTTCAAATTTTGACACATGCCATGGGTTACTGCTTAGTAGAGCAATCCCAGCTTTTTGTACTCAGCTCTACACTCCTGATAATGATTTAATTTTATCGTGCAGACATTAACGTCAATCTTCTGTGCATACAAATAAGTCCCCATTGACTTCTGCAGGTTTGATTAGTTTGGGAAAATATATACTATTCTGCTGGTACTGAAAGTCAGTATACATCTTCTAACTGCATGTTTTATCACTCTCTGAACTGTACAGTCAATGTTCTCCCAGAAATTAAAAGAGAGCTCTCTACTTAAAACTCAGAAAATATAGCGTATATTTTAAGTAGAGCAGGAAAGTGTAAAAAAGAGCATAAAAGAAAAAACTGTTCATGTCTGAAATAAAGTATATAGCTCAAACACTGTTTATGTATAAATGTCTCTCAAGACATGTAACTACACTGAGTCCTCACCTAACTGTAGGAGAGCAGAAAGTGTCATTTGACTATCTGCAGAGGTTAACTAAATTAATATTCAAACACGTGTAAAATAGGACAGCACTGAGCATCTCTGGAATGTCTCTTCTCTGCACTCTGCATTGATTGGAGTGGCGAGAGGGAGGAGCGGTCTTGCAGCTCTCTTTTTGACTACTAAGTTAATTAACCCCTTGGCATGAGTGGCCGGGAATTCATAATTCGCACTACTTGCTATTGGAAAAAAGGGGCTATTTAATTAGAGTATGCAGATGAATTTCAGGCTTCAAGCTTCATGTCTGAAAATGTGAACTATCACGTCAAGTTACCTGTCAGCCTGATGTGTAGCATAATATGGAGCACTGCAGAGAAACTTTTGTGGTACATGCAGATTTATGTAATACACTGTAACTCTTCCAGCCTGGCTTTCAGTTGCCAAGGATGAAACCTGGGGATTTGGAATATACACCTTGAACTTCTCCTGGGCTGCTGGGAGTTGAAGGCCATGTCATACATCATATAAAAGGCAGTTTTCCCTAGATTTCCCTTCAGGTTTCTGATATGACCACTGACCTCAATATCTCAAAATATTAATGGTCTATGAGAACAGGCAAACATTAATTTTTGCATTTGCTGGTATTTTTTTTGCTAAACTTCTAATGTTTTTCTCGTCTGCACCATTTTTCTCTCATGAACAGGCTTAATTTTGTGTTTAGGGCTATGTTATATGACTGTAGACTCTGTATGTAAAAGATACCTTTACGGGTAGGGTGGACAGAATTGTGCAGCAACTGCACTGTGTTAAAGCCCCTGATGAGGGGGCTTCTGCTACAGCAGCCAGACATCCTAACAGCATTTTCTCCTAAATATCGCACAGAATGGTAAGAATATGGATGAGTCTGTCCCCACAAACACACTTCAACAAGCTTTTGTAGCCACATATGCAGCTTCTGCACTGCAGCATCTCTCCTTTCTTTCCTTCTTATACATGAGCTGAGAAGACCTCCCACTATTTTTGGTGAAGCGGCACAAGCACTGTTGTCTTCTCATAATGGTAATTAATGGTGCCCTGGCAGAGAGAGGTCTTAAATAGTGGCAAACATTCACTACAAAAATAACATTTCTAGTTGCTACAGTTTCGCAGGAGCTCTCTACAAGCCTGTGTGCCCCCAGCAATACTTCTCTATTGCATTTCACTCTCATGAGTAAGGTGTCTTTATTACTGGCAACACACAAGTGACTGCCACTTGACCTGCAGAAAAAACAGGCTCTGCCCACTCATTCAGGACTTTGTTATACATTACAGTGAAGATTAACAGATGATCAGGCAGTGGCTCCTGTTGGGTCCTGTGCTAAACATTACTTCCTCTGTATGGATTTGGGTTGTCTAATCCAAGGTGGTGTCCAAACTAGTACAGGCATATTTCTCCAGTTGCTTTTGACATCTCAAACCATCAATACTTATTCCACCACTTATTCTGTTAAAAATTTCTAATAACAACCTGAATAGTCAATATTAAAGCAAATTCCCAGTCATCTTGTGTTGTAAATTCAGGCTTTAGTCCTGAACTTGTTTTGTAGTTCAGAAGAGCAGAGTCCAGCTATAATACTGCTTTGCCTTGGTTTTTTTTCCTGTTTTGTCAGGTGCACAAAGAAGGCAGACTGTGGAACAGCTGATAAGGAGAACCACTGGCTGTGGAGTCCAAGTGGCACATGTGTGACTATCATTAGTGCAGACCCTCTAAATATGAGTCGCAGAGCTCCTGCTAAGGTATGACAAGAATATGCTTTCCCTATTTGTTCTTAAAGCACATTGATGTGACTACCAGCAAGGCGTATATCTGCATTTCTTTATGCACCGTGAAGACTGGGAATGGGATAGTGTTTTGAGTATCTCAGTCTCTGGTGTTTCTCACAGTGCTCTTTCTTGCCTGCTGTTTTCGCAGGTTGCAGTTCAAGTTTTCTTCTAAGTGCTCTTTTTGACCTTCTCTGTAAACTAAAATGATGTACTGCTATGGCTGATAAAGCACTTACATCTATCTGAATATTTTGAAAGTGTTGCACAGCATTGTATAACCCATAAAAAGGAATTGATGGGGGAGATTTCATGCTGAGCTTTCAGCTTACTTGAGCATAAACTTAAGTAAGCAGCGAAGCCATAAGCTGTTGCTTTAAAATCAGCGGTGGATTTGCCTACACAGTAGAGTATGTCTGGGTACATGGAAAAGGTAAATTCAGCATGCAGAACGACTGTGGCAACAAAGCTAAGTGCTCAGAGTGTGACCAGAATGTCACAGCTTGCTCTAACTCAAAATGGAGCATGCCGCTGCAGTCTGAGGCCTTCCTAGGGGTGCTCAGCAAGTAAAATCAGTAAAATAGCTTTTAATCCCTCTTAATTAGAAAGAAGGACACTAATTCAAGTCACTTCAATTCCATTCCTAAATTGTGTAAACAGCATTGTGTTAAGGCTATTTCTATGTTGAATAAAAATGTTAGTAGAGTGTAACTAGTCCACCTTCTCTTAATTCCGATCTTGTCAAGTTGTGTTGACATGTCTCTGACGTCTCATATCAGCACCTGAGGCCAAAACACCTAAAACCCAAAATCAAACCCAACTTCAATGTGTGTTTACATGCTGCCTGTAACATCACTAATGCCACTATCTCCTCATGATTCCTTTACTCACCAAAAAACATTGCAGCTTATAACGTAGTGGACTGGTTTCAGTGAGGAAGGGATGATTGTCATTTCTACTGGCAATACAAAATGGAAAAAGTTAAACTGTATAATTGATATATCTGAAGCATTAAATCAAAGACGGTGCCCAAAATTTCATTTCGATTTTTTCTTCTTTCGCTGCTAAGTTTTCCCATTTTATTTTATTATGGGGATTGGACTGGATGATCTTTCGAGGTCCCTTCCAACTCCTAATATTCTGTGATTCTATAATATTCTGTGATTTTGCTTTCAATTTGTCACATGCACTGTGTATTAACAATTTCCTTGAGGAGGTTAAGATCTCACCATTAGTCAGAAAACCTTTTTCATCAGTAATGATAGATGTCAGTGGGTTTTTTGCATGTGCATTGAGTCTTGAGGAAGCCACTTTTCTGTTCAGCCCTTTCAAACTCCAGTTTTTCCAGCCCATCCAGCCTTGGTTTCATTATTCACTGGTAACACCTAAGGGTAATGTAATTTTAATTAAGTTTGTCAGGATTTAAGTGTTAACCATTCTGTTTACTGCTGCTAGACTGGATGCTGAGGACAAGAAAAAAAGTCTTTGGGTGTGTTTGCACAGACATTTTTGTTCTGATATAATGCCTTGTCTGAACAAGAGATTTTTGTACCAATCTAATTCAATATAGACCCACCCTGGAAAAGTTGGTAGAGGTATAAGAAGAAAAGATTAGCAGATGAGAAGAAATAAAACTTGAAAAGGTGAACCATCTTCTGTGATACTAGGCAAACTATCACTGTTGACCAAAAAAACCAAGCAGTTGAAAATTATCTGGCCATAAATCTTACTGGATCCTGGTTAATTTATTTCAAATGTTTTATCCTTTTAAAATTTTGTTTCCAGGTGGAACTGACTGTAAGTCCATTGCCAACTTTGACTAAGAGTGACCAGGTTTCATGTACATTTGGTGAAACAACCCATGATGCTCAATTAAAAGATGGAGTTATTATCTGTGATCCGCCTGATAGAATTCCTCCAACACCGAAAGGTCAAGGTAAATAAATATTGCTACTCTCCAGGTATAATAAGAGGAAAGAACTCTAATCTTACCCCAGGCACTCGGAGTTGTGGAGCCAGAAGAGCTGCATATGTGCTTCAGATGTGACGGTTTTTGTCTCTAATGTCTTAGTTTTGCTCTTGTCAGCTGTAGTTCAGTGGCTTGTTTTCTGGTCCATGTCACAAGATTGTCCTTTCATAAAAGCTTTGCCTCTTCTACTATGTGCCCTTCAGCTTATCCAATAATAGTAAGTCCAGTGGAAAAATATGTGATCATATAATTAAGGGCTGTATCATTGTTCTGAACCACTGATTATATGTTTAAGGTCTGTTGCCAACCATAATTCTTGTACTATTTCCTAGATAGTGCTTTATTCATGCTTTAAGTTCACACATCGTGATGCATAAACACGTGGAATAAAACTGGTTACACAGCACTTTTTATTATGTATCAAGTTTAAAAAAAAAAAGAAAAACAAACTGGTGCTATTGCAGCTTACAGAGGTACCTCTGAGGATAGCCCTTTTGTATGTATCACAACAGCTGTGAACTGTCAGGCGGTACTTGGAAGCACTTTTTAAGATAAGTTTCAATTCTCTTAAGGCTGAAATAGGTCAGAATCCAGTTTTAGTTGCAGGAAGAGTAATGATGTTAAAAATCTTACTCTTTAAGTTTTAAACTAGTTGGGGTGTGTCACAGATTATGCTAAGTGTTAAAGCAGCACTCCATTATTTAGAGCCATTTCACAGTCCCTAAATATTTTGTAGAGCAGGACATAAAGCAACCAGGTTGATAAACATGACATTTTGATGTCTTGCAGCATAAAACGTGAGACTAGAAGCCTGTCAGGGATGCCATTAGAGTAACCAAATCATCTAGAAATAGCACACTTCTCTGAGTTGGTTGCACAGTGGTCCATCTGAAAGGATGTTCAAAAGTAATACAGAGGTGCTCAGAAGCCTGGCAGACACCTCAGCAGAAGGCAGACAGTTACAAACACAGGCAGTGGTTCCTGGCAGCAAGTGACAGAAAGTCCAGACCCATCCACTTACTGCTAAGAATCTCTGTTGAGTTTGGAAATGCCTGTGTTACTTTGGTTGTGGTTGGTTCCAAAGAGAATAGGGCCTTTCTAGAGAGGAAGGATACTTTTCCACCGTCCCGCTGTTAGGAAATCCCCTGGCATTCCTACCAGTCTGAAATATTCAAGGGCACTCAGTGCAGGCAAAGGTGACTTCCAGCCAAGCAGCTGATGGTCTTCCAGGAACCCGTTCAAGGAAAGCAGAGTTTGAAATTGCGCAATAGCTTGTGAAATAGCTAGTCACAAGGGCCTAATGATTTCTGCTAAAGGTAGTTCAAACAGTTTCGCTGAGGAAAGCACCCATTTCTGAAGATGAATTTTCCACTCTTTGTTCAGTAATGATGCAGATGAGAAGTGCATTTGTGGAGAAATCATGTACAGCAAACTGAAGATCACAAGTGCTGTGGTAACTTAGCATTGCAGGCACTGTTGGGCATTAACCACAAAGATCACTTGCTTTAATTCACATGACTATGACAGTTTTAATCTACAAATGAAACAAGTAATATTACATGCAGACATATTCATATTTAAGAAAATGTTTTATTTAAAATTACTGTTCTCGTGCCAGTTTTCATCTCTGTTTAATTATCTTGTTATTCAGTTTTCCTTGTTCTTCTAGACTTGTTAGAATTCTAGCATGATGATAGCACTGCTGAGTAACACTTCCATAAAACAAAGCTATGCTGTAATTTTGCTTCTTCCCTTTATCCCATCTCTGCTTTTATTCTGACAACCATGTGCTGAAAATTCTGTAAAGCTTCAAAAGACAAAACAGAGCTTACACATCTGAAGTATAACAGATCACGAGATCCAGAGTGTCAACAGTATAGTTAAATATTCGATTATGTCCTGTAAAATAATAAAAGAACTATCATTGTATCATTCAGCTCCAGAACTAAAGAATTCAACAGCCACTTAGATATCTTTTTTTCTTTTGTGATAGATCATGTTTCAGTTCCACTTCGGTTAACCTTTGGAGAGAACAAGACATTTTTTGCATCACATACTTACCCTTTTTATGACTGTGAAGAAGCAATGAATCTTATTGAAAATCAGCCGTAAGTATTTCAGCTTCTTAACTTATGTGTTTAGATCCTGTGGCATGGTGTTTCAGGTAACTGGCAGCTGAGTTACGCAATCATTTCATAATTAAACATTTGGCACCAAATCCTTTTTCTTACATTTTAATGGAGTTTAAAATGGTTGAAGGGCACCAGGTGAGCCAGTAACATGAAACACATGCAATAGGAATACTCATGGCATGTGCAATTAAAGTTCATTGGATTGCCGTTTCTATAGCTGCTAATGCCTCTGCAGGTGAGCTCTGTGGACACCTGCTTACCTACTTGTTCCCTCAAAGGGCAGACCAGGGCTTTGGGTTGCAGTGCATTCAAATTGGGCAGTCAAAGCTGACTCTGCCCCATCATCTGCTCTGCTTGAGATGTTGCTGCCCCAGGGCATGTGAAGCCAACCCAAACCCCACTTAGTTCACCCTAATGTACCAAGGTTGATCAAGATCATTTCCAGTCCTCTCAGACTTGATCTCAAAGTTTGTGAGAGATGCTGTGGTTTTTTGATCCTTGCTCAAATATTTGAGGGAGAAAAGAGCTTTTTGGGGTTCTTTAACTGTTCTTACTATGAAGTTTTCAGCTTAATATAGTAAGGACTCTGTAACAGATTGATCTACCCTCCATGAATAAAGATAGCATTTCAGTTACTTCTTTTGTCAATGGGGAGAAAAGCCTGACAGTTTGTCATGACTATCATATTATATTTGTAGATGCTATTCCTGTGCAAGCAATAGATGGAATTGCCAGTGGGACTGGAAGAGACATATCTGTGAAGAGTCCTCTTCAGTACAGGATGTGATTAAACAAAATATGGTAATGTTTAAAAATAAGATTATTAGGTTTTTATTAGAACACTTCAATGTTTTCTTTGCTTTTTCTCTCGTATTGATTGGTTGAATTAGGGATTTTAAGAGTATTTAAAAGTTAACTCCAGAAGTGTAAGATTTTTTTTTTAGTGACAGTGCGGGGGTAGGAATTCAAGGGTGTGATTGAGGAGGGGCAGAGAGACTGAATAACTCCTGAAAGGATATTTTTGTTCCTTTTACTATTTTGCTTCAATGGGAGGAACAAGATTTCAAGGCTGGGAAAGATAATCACCCACAGCTTTGACATATGCTGCAGTCATTTTTAGCATGTCTAATTTGAAAGGGTGTAATCAAATCTGTCACTGTATTTTAAGCATGAAGTTCTTCGGAACAATCATTCCATTGTCCGAAGGCTATCGGAGCTTGTTGTGATAAGACTTCTTATTTGGAATAACATATGAAATGTTTCTCTCCCCAGGAAGAAGAATGCCCACAGTTTCTAAACCCTAACCCTCCAATAATACCCATGGAGTACCGAACAACGGTGTATTTTGAGGGAAGGCATCTAAATTATTATCAGGTAAGCAGAGTATTTCAAAGCTAGCTGTCATTTGAATTCTAGTTCACCTGCAGCCACACCCCTCAACTAAAGCATTCGTTTGTGTTCCTTGGAGATCCTGCTCGTAATTGGTTTTAAAGAAGGAAAGGAGCTACACATTCAAGTTCGATATAATATTGGTTATTGTGGTAGAGTCATCACCAAGACAGAATTAGAACTGGACAAAATATTTTAACTACTAGATGGGAAGGTTTTTTTAAGGAATGTAAGATGGACCTACTGAAACACTTGACAATTATTTTTCATCTGGTGAAAGGAGAGGTGGTTTAGGAATTGTGTTTCATATCTTGTTTCTAATTAAATACTTGCACCTTTTTTGTTCTAGAATGGCATTACTTGGTCTGCTTAATTCAGTTTTCACTTTTCAAACAAAAAAATGCACTCAAAAATTAAACATTTGTTAGTTTGGATAAAACAATCTTTCACTTTTTTTTCTTGTGTGTGTGTTGACTCAAACCAGAAGATCAGGTATTTTCTCAGCTGTAGCAAAGGCTGCTCAGTACTTGCTTCCAGAAAGTAAATTACAAAGCTACTAAGAGGCCAAAGTTTGACTCCAAGCTTTTAATTGCTTTATAACCTAGACAGTGCATTAAATGTTATTGTTAGTTTGATAAAAATGAAGCTTAAAACCCAGTTCTTTAAGTGATAGGTCAAGTATTGTTCTTAGTTTCTATTGTTTGTTTCTGCGTTGTCTTTGTGTAAATGTGAATTGATGATAGCTATGCTGGAGATCACATCAATTGCTTTAACTACCAGCCATCTATCAAGGGAAAGAAGGCTCTTGGTTTTGGTGGGTTTGATTTTGCAGTTGTTTTTTTTTTTTCTTTGCCAAATTGAAATACTGTATAGCTTACAAAGTCCTTCTATCACCTCTGCTACACCCGCCAAGGGATTGAAAAGAGTAAACAGGTCTGGAGAGGAACAATGCAAGATGGGTATTCAGAGAAGGGTGAGAAGTAACCTGTAGGCACTACAATTGTATCAGTACGCTATACATATATCGAGACCATGCTATAAGAAAATATGTTCAAAAATAAGCATTTTTACTTGAGATTTTAGAATATATGTAAGCAAAGAAAAGTAATTTGGTGAATTTGTTCTCTGAGATACAATGTAATCTTTCTGAACTACCAGTAAAGGGAACAAAAAGCTTCAGCTTTTTTTTTTTTTCCTGTCAGGTATCAATTACATTTAACAGAGGCACAGACACATCCCATGGATTGAAAGCTTTGTCATGGGTAGCAATGTTTAACAGTTTGTCTACAGACCAGCCTTAGTATGCATTTATTTAACTTGGAACTGGGAAAGCCTATGTGGAATTCAAGTCTCTGTAAGAAGTAAGATGAATGCATAGGCCCTAGGCTGGAAAGGCTCTGGAGAGCAATGAGTGTCAAATGATGTCAGAATCATTTTTCTTAGGTGAGAGCTATGTGGGAACGTCATCTCTGTCATGGGAGCAGCTCCATCCTGGTACAGAGGTGCATTTTTAAGCCAAAATAGTAACGTCTTCAGTGCCAGGATTTGAATAGTAAGTTACACAGTGACTGCAGCTGTATACACAGACCTCTAAGTATATGTGAAAACAGGCAAATAAGGCATGAAATAGTTGTAATCATACAGGCACTCATGCCTGCTAGGTCATGCTATCTGAAGCAGTAACTTTGGTTACCGAAAGCTCATTTGAGTAAGGGCATAACTTACACTTGGCCTTTGGTAAACATCCCTTGGAGGGCAGGGTGGCTCAGGAGAAGCCATGGATGGATATTTTTTAGGGGTTGACCTACAGCCCAAGTGGAAAATAGCATGTGGCTTCTCACATGGAATGATTTTGCTACAGGATATCCTGGGCATTACTGTATGTTTGGAGGTAGCTGTCAGGCAGCTATGAGCACGTTTAAGGTCTTTATCGAATAGGGCACTGGTAGATATCCATTTTTCTCCTATATTCTTTGCCTAAATTCTTGCTCAGAAAAATGAATGCTCTGTAGTTGCTTTGAACTACTAGCTCTATTATCTTGGTTTAATCTGTGCTTTCCTTAAAAGGGCAACACACAACCACCCTATCATGGGTGACTAAGTACACTAACCAACATTGTACATATATGCATCTTTATTTCCAGGTCGAGATTAGCAGTGAAGGTTTGGGCTTAGTGAGTAGGAGAGGTGGACGACTTCTAAAAGTGCTATTGCAGGACTGAAGGTGGAAGAATAAGTTCACACATTTTGTATGCACCTCTTAACTTGTGAACATTTCAGTACAATGAATAAATTCATTGTGAGGGCTTCCACTGGAGGGAAATAGACTAAAAGAGGAGAAGCTGTTGACTGTTTTCCTGTCCCGCCTTCCTCTGAAATAGTTTCAGTAGGAAGGAGAAATAAATCCAAGCTGCTGTCATTCTCCTGGGAATAGCCCTCATCCTGGACAAGGAGTTGAGCGGAAAGTTTACAGATCAGTCATATTGCATGCAACTTCTGAGAGGCATTCTCCAGCTGAGTCCTTGAAAGTCTGGCATGGTAGATGACACAGATATACCAGCATCAAGATAACCTTATCAGCCCTCCAAAGATTTTCATTAAAAGTCATTTCCCATTGCATTTGACTTTGTCATGTGTCTGATGTGTAACTCGCTTTCCCAGTGCTTGGTACATGTCTCTTCTTTCACCGAGACTGCTGAATGGGAGCTCTGTGGCCTTCTGCTCCAGAGCCTGGTACAGCGACTCCTGATTTCCATTTGCTCCAGGTGGCAGCTGTCATGCACACTGAAGCTCTCCTCCTCTCCCAGCACCTTCTGTTAAGTGTGCGGAAAAGCCTTAGCAGCAGCAGCAGAGTTTGAACACTTTTGAAAAATACATGATATATTGAAATGTAGAGTAGGGCAA
>NW_010183292.1:23863-44542 GCF_000695765.1 Mesitornis unicolor
CTCAGAAAAAGATGTTTGTAAGGTGCTTTAAAACTTGGAGTATGAAGACATCTTCTGTAAGGCAGAATGGGCTGTAAAACCTTCAGAAGAGGCTTTTCAGAGCTCAGTCTGTACCTTATTTTCTATATGCAGCTTCTGAGGAGGAAGAAGTAAAAGGTCTATTCCCTTCTGTAACATAAACCTCCCAGAGACTGGAGTCGGGCCCTTATGTGGTTGAAGTGTGTTCTGTGTGCTCCTTCTCAGCCCCAACCCTTGGTGGGCTGTTGTGTCCACTACCCAACCTCTTACAGTGAAGATGCAATAGAAAAGGTTTCCACTACCCTAATTAGATAAACTTTATCTAATCGCCTGTGAGTTACTGGTGATTCCAGCATTGAAGTAGCAGCTACAAATAAGTAGGATAAGATACTCGAGCCTTAGATGACAGCAGGGGACAACTTACTTACTCTCAGAGCAGGGAAGAGGAATCAAGGAACCGTTATTTTTTTGCCATGTATTCCAAGACTCCAGCAGTTCTGGACAAAAGCAGGGACAAGTTCTTTATAGCCACAGAAGGCATCAAAGCAAAGTTCTCATAAAGTTCAACAAGGGCTCATGTTAAGGTCCTGTACCTGGGTTGGGGCAATCCCTAATATCAATACAGACTGGGGTAATGAATAGATTGAGAGTAGCCCTGTGGAGAAGGGCTTGGGGATACTGGTGGATGAAAAATTAAATATGAGCCAGCAATGTGTGCTTGCAGCCCAGAAAACCAATGGTATCCTGGGCTGCATAAAAAAGAAGCATGGCCTGCAGGTCAAGGGAGGTGATTATCTTCCTCCACTCCGCTCTCGTGAGAGCCCAGCTGAAGTACTGCATCCAGCTCTGGGGTCCCCAGAGAGAGTGAAGAAGGTGTTTGAGAAGCAGGAATACCCTTAAGCTGGTGCTACCATCAAAGGCTGTCCCATGAAAACACAGCTGGAGTCACAGTGAGGGAGGAGAAACAAAGCCAGCAAGGTCTGAGAGATAGTCATTCCGGTTTCCAATGTAATAATTCTGCATTTCTGTTCTGCCCAGCATCTCTACAGAGAAAACCTTAAAGGGCAGAACTCACACAGCTTTGTTAATAGCACATCTGATGTGTGAAGCCATCCAGTATTCACATCTCTTGGCTTTTTCTTATTGCTGGCTGAAACAGTGCTAGATATGTTCTTGCTTTATTTGTACTTCTTAGTGCTTCCACCTTTTAACAAGCATTGGAGGGGTGCAGCAATGTAGCAGATTGTGGTGGCTCAGTGTTTCATAGTTTTGTTTTCAGAAGATTACTTTAACCAGTTAGCCTTCTCCATTTGGTTTTACTGCTTCCGGTGCTGGACAGTATATTACCTGGTGATATTTTATTACGCTTGGGGATGCTATACGTATTCTAAACTGAACTTTTCTCTTCCACAGGGTAAAAAAGTTGTGGTTGGAAACAACCAATTTGAATTTGAAGCTCCTGTTGATGAATCAGATGAAGGAAAATTTTCATTCATGAGTAAAGAGGTAAATGTAAAAGTATTATTCACCTACCAAACATATTCATTTCTTACAGATCTGTTGGTGTCCACATGTGTCCAGAAATATACAGGCAATATTGGTTTCCCTCAGAGAATAAAGTCACCTCTGATGGAGATTCTTCTTTGCCAGTAGCAGTCAAAGGCAGCAGCCTTGGCTCAGAGCTCCTGGGGTCTCCCCTTGATTTCTCAGTGTACACAATCCATGGATTCATTGAACTGTCCCTGAAAGAATTTGAGATCATTACTCTTTTTTTCTTCACTTTTTATGCAATCTGGTGAAATCATTCAGTTTAAAAGATGAGCTCTGCCTCTCCATACTCCAATTCATTATCTTTCCCATTTTACATCTGTGAAAATGGGAATGGTAACAGGATGTTGTTGTTTGACTACTTATTAGCTATGCTTCTTTCACTCTGGTTTAGTTTACAGAGAAAGGAAAGAATATTCAAAAAAATTAGTCTATTTGCCAAGCTCAAAGTTGGACTCACAAATGCTATGCTGACTTTAACCTTTACATCTTATAAGCTTACTTAGAGTAGTTTTGAGAACTAGTTGGCATTTATGCAGCATTTGAGCCTAGCACAAAGCATTTGCTTTATAAAGCCATTGCATTTTCTTTGCTCTTTTTCTTTCCCACTGGTTGTTATTGCTGCTGTCTTTCAACCTGAGCAGAAGCTCATGTCTTGGAGCACGTGAACCTTGTGCTTTGGCAATAACGAGGGGGTTGCACTGCAAAAGATGCAAGAGATTTCCCCTCCATGTGGTGCGAGTCTGCCGTGCCCACAGAAGTAATGGGGCCAGATGGTGTGGGAAGGGAGAACTCAGCAGGATCAGGAGCTATACTTACTGAATCTGAACAGTGCCTTTGCTGCTTAGATACTTATAACCAAATGTAAATTAAATTAATGAAAAGTGGATATTCAGATATTGCTGTCCCTTGGTACTTGAAAATTCTGATTGTGAAGGATTAGGTTCATTAAAACATTTTTCTCTAAATGTATTTGTCCAAGATGAAAAAAAAGACCATAAGGTTTGTGATAGTTTCTAAAACCTTCACAGCCCTGATTACTGAGAATCATAGAAAAAGCATGAAATTAACCTTGCCAAATGAAGGTATAAATATCTCTATTGTGTCACCTTTTCCAGTTCTTCTATAGCGCAAATGAGACCCTACAACTTAACTTATCTATAAGAATAGATAAGGTCAAGATTGACAGCAAACTGATGGGTAAGTATGAAATACAGTATTAAAGGGAGGTTAATTACAGTAACAGAAATCCGTTTCTTCATAATTTGGGTCATGTAAATAAGAATGTTACCTTTGTAGGTTTTGCTAGTTTGGGTGAAACAATTCAGTCTGACAGATCAAAAGTTACTAATTCTAGACTCATTAATTAAATATTAGTGTTGTATATATTAAAGGTTGTTTTGAATATGCTACCATTATTTTCAAGTTTGCTTTTGCTCTGAAGGGCAGTCCTAATAGCAAAACTTCACAATTCAAACATACATAAATAGGTTGATTTTTTTTTTCAGTGGCCATTTCCCTTCCCCAATGAACTTTCCCCCTCCAATAGCAAAAAGGGGATCCCGCTCGTATGGACTTCACCTGAAATCTCCACTTTCTGCTGTGTCTCAGCTCAAACAGGTTCTGCAGTCTTTGCATCTGCTGGTGATCAGAAATACACAGAAACATTCATTGTGCTTTCAGCTCATTACTTTATCTGTTTCTTTCTATGGCAACAAATTGTATGTTAAGTGTTTTATAGCACGAAGAGCTGGTCTCTGATATAAATTCCTTTTATGAATATAAATTTCTTTCTTTATTTCATCCTACAATGGTGAAACAATTGTGTCTGTGAGCCTAGTCCTGAGCTGAGGTGGGGAAACTCCATCAAAATCAGTGGAGCAGTATCTGGGGGCTGGGACATACCTTACACTCCTTTGGCATGTTTAAGTTTAAGACATGATCTTGCAAAAACTGCGAGGCAACACATTTGTTATTTGTGTGATGAGACGATGTTGGGAAAACTAATACTGCCCTCAAGTAATTTCCCCTGCAGATTAAATCTTCAGACCATATTATTCCATCTGTACAGTATTTAAATTTATTCCCTTTCTTAGTGGCAGCATAGAAGTATGTTTTTAGAAGATTTTCCCTATGGCTGTGTGTGCAGTGTTGAAAGCACTTAAAAGAAGACCTGGCATGAATGTTACATGGAGGTCGTATTACAGTCTCACACTGTCTTGATTTCCATTCCAAAGGCTGTGGTGTTTAAAACTGCAGAATTTTGACCAAATATTCCCAACATCTTTTTTCTCAGTCTAAAGAAAAAAAAAAGAAAAAAAAATTATTAGGTAAGTTATTAAAGAAACGTTATCATTCAAATTGAAATATAGAACCCTTGCAGGAGGGGAATTGAAAAAAATTATCAACAAATGTCTCTATTATAAAAAATATTTTTTTTTAAAATCCAAATTCTCTCCTGCTTTTAAATTTCCATGCCATGTGAAATCCGGAGCGTAATGTTTTTTATGCATCTTGAAAAGAATTGGCTTTGGCTATATGGTGGCTGCTGAGAAGCACCTTTGAACCTGCCAGTGAAAGAACCCTTTCTTTGTATAACACTTAGTGAATACTAAGTTACGATAGCGTTTTTACATCTCAAGCCATCAGGGGTTCTGAACAGTATGAAATCCAATATATCCCTTTTATCCTTTGTCCTTTTTATCAATGATTTCACAGCTGGTATCTCAAGGTGATGGATAGGAGTCTGAATCTAATGAGTGTCTTGCTGCTGGTACATTTAATGAGCTGATCAGTGAACAGGGGGAGTGTTTAATGCTTTAAGGCCATAGCTTTCTCCATTGGATTTACGCAACTGGATGTGAGGGACATCAAGGCGTCGCAGCGCTGACATTGTTTACAGAGGGATGGGATGAAAATCGCTGTCCAGCTGATGAAGGGTCACAAAGTAATTCAGTGAGAGCATTCTTCCGCTGTACCAGGTGGCCATGTGGCCGTGTGGGTGGGTAAAACAGGGCTTAGGGAGGCAAGGTTAAGATTTTCTTCACAATATCACCTGCTCAAGTCCCTGTGCAGTAGCGGCCTTTCAGAGTGCTGCATTAAGAAAGCAATCTGGTTCCTGCAAAAGCAATTCACAGCAGAGATGTGAGGAAGCTTTTCCATACCACTGCCCACACCATCTCTTCTGCTTACAAAAACAAACAGCAATGTACCGGGACTGTCAGTCTGGTGCATTTTCCCAGCACCACATTCACATCATATTCGCTGCATACGCAGTGAATAGTTAACACGCAAACTATTGTAAACTTTCCTTGGGCTGTGTTTGTTGCTCAGTGTCTTCTGTATTGATGTGCTCAGTATATGAAGCAAATGATGCTGCTCCTTCTTTGTCCTCATTGACTCCTTGAGGATTCAAGATCGAGGTGGAATCAAATGGATGCACTTTCTCTTTGATTCATTGCTATAAATGCCAAAGTCCCTCGGCTTTGCATACACCTCCAACGATGTCTCAACTGAGTTTGTGCTGGTAAAGCTACCTGAAATCAAGTGGATATGCTGATTGGATGTAGGAAGGGTTAAAACCAGGCTTCCTCATTGTATTAACTCTTCAATGCAAGGGAAAGAATGAAAATATATTATTCTATTAAAGACTAGCTGTGAAACTGAATGCTAAGGTTTTTAAATATGCAGCATTTAGAGGAAAACTGCCCTCATGAAGTTATATGCTCTCATGCAAGTGGCAGAGAGACTGTAGCCAAGTTTTGGGCTTCTGTAATATTGTTCATGCCAGGCAGGGGAACAAGGGCACTGTTGAAAAAGAATGGAAAACCAGCGTTCTTATTTTACATTTTGACATGGCAGCCTCTTGGAATTAGATTTAAAGAGCTAGTGCTGTTGCTATTGTCTAGGAAGGTGTCACGTGCATTGAAATGTTAGTGACTGGAGGGTGGTTTTGCTGGTGTCCTTTCTAGGCTCCCACTCTTCTGAGAGTAAAATCTTTATTTAAATAGACATTTTTGATGGCCTTTACCATATGGTAAATCTCTGAGGGATTTATCCTAGTCTCTCTTGCCCACATCTGATCACTTCTGTTTACTTCAGTTTGTTTCCTGCATCTTTAAGGATTAAACTCCTTTGAAAAAAAAACAGTGTCACTTAGGGAACCATTTCTTGTGACTTAATGAGCACATGAAACAGCTCATCGCTACTGGACAGGGGAGGGTGTTGAGTCTCTGTCTCATACTCCCCACTCCCATCTGTGACAACATTTAACTCTTGAAAGAGCACAGGAGGAAACCTCAGTAGCTTTCTGCTGTTCTGATCAGTTAAGTTGATTTACAGGAAGAATCAACAAGTGCCAGAGCCTCGGTTGGCAGAGGGTGAGGCTGTGTGGCCAGAAAAAAAGAGCAGCCAAAGAGTAGAGCGAAGCAGGGATGAAGGGAGGGAGCAAGAAGTTTCCTCTCTACAATAACCAGTTCACCTTCCCAGGGAAGCACAGCACTCACACACTGAGTAATCTGTGCAACTTGCGTGCTTTCCCTAGAGAAATATGTGGCATCTTTTCAATCTGTTTTCTTCTGGGCTAGCTCTCAAGTACATGTCCAAATGTTTTCTTGCAAGCCCAGGCTTTCCGTATGGTGCTGAACTACCCAGCTATGTCTCAAGGCTTTGCATCTATTTGGGAAAATTAATTTTGTTCAGTGACTGTACATCGTGCTAGAGATTGATGGGGTCCAAAACAAGCTTAGTGTCCGGGACAACTGGTGCGTGCTTCATCAGTAAGAAAGGCACGACTAGTCAGACCTGATTTCTTGGTTCAGAAAAACTAGAATTAAACCCCAGTACAGAAGGAATAAGGCGTACATCAGGATGGCAGCTCAAGACAAAATGGAAAACAAAAGCAACAAAATAGAGAAGAATGGAGGTATTAACTTGAACAAAGGATAACACTTCATTAAGTGTTAACTTTCTATTCGGTTCAGACTTTAATGATGATTTTGGAAAGGCCCAAATGTCCTGGAAACAGCCAACAAAGGCAGCTCTCTTCCTTTAAATGCGCCACTGGCAGAGGTCCCATGCCAGCTGATGTCTGTCCCTACCGACACCCATGCAGAGTTTATGCTCTTCCACGTCTGACTCCTGGTACGCCAGGAGGGACCTGTTTGAAGTAGGCTTTGAAGAGCTGCATAGGTAGGTTCATTGAGGACAGTCAAAGAAAAGACTTTGTACTTACACATTTTGACAATGCCTGAGTGACAAAAATGTGTACGGGTTCTCCTTGATAATTTATTCGTACTCTGCTCATGAATAGATTTTGGCGTTTTCCTTACAGGGGAAAATACAGTTTTTTCTCAGCATTATTCAGAGGATACGTACAGAGTGTGTATATTCTTCACACGACTCAACTCAGCAACAGGCAGGCTTTGTATGTAGGATTAGTTTTCCTTCCTATAACGCATTGAATGTCATTAAAACAGAGGAAGATGTCTAAGTGCATTTACCGTTCATATTTCAGTGACTCTCTACAACTGCTCTTATGGACGAAGTGACTGCAGCCTATGCCTTGCAGCCCATCCTGACTATAAGTGTGTCTGGTGCGAAGAAGATGGCAAGCCCAGCAAGTGCGTTTATGAAAAACTCTGTCACGCTCCTCCCACCGACACATGTCCTCATCCAGAAATTACTCGTGTAAGATTGCTTTTTTTTCTCCCTACCAGTGTATTATTTTTCAGGAGAAAGCATCCAAGCAAGCTCGTACTGAAAGGCAGGTTTTTTTCCTAGGGTGTTAAGTAAGCCTCTGAAATAGCTGCAAGGAAATAATGCCAGTAGTGATGTGTGCGAGAGATTTGGAAAGACTCAAAATAAGAGACTGAATGGAGTCTTTGAGACTCCTTGTTTTTCAAGCTTTGTCTTCACTGTGCCAGAAGCCAGGCTAGCAGTGTACGCTTTAATGTGGCACTTGATTCTTGGGATTTAGCATGGATTTTTTTTCTCTCCTGAAGTCTTTTCTACCTGAAATAAGTCTGTAAGAGAGTTTCACTGCTCCTGGAACTGCAAGCACTTAGCAGGCTCATTAACAGGCTTCAGACTAAATTTTAAATAGTATTTAAAGAAGGAGCAAGCTTTTTCTGCATCACAATGTGTTTTCCAGGTGTCAGTGATATTTCCTAGTCCACAACAGAGTCAAACCCAAGGCTGTAGAAGTTGAGTGTAAGAAGTCAGGGAGGCCAAATGTGCAGCCCTGGCTTACTCTGCGGTTGGAGCATTCACCCAGAGTGAGGGAAGAGCATTTACACCTTGATGGACCAGTAGCCAAAGCAAGAAGTGATAAATCCTTGTCCTTTTCGGCAACAAGCCAGATTTTGTTTTTCTGGGCATGATTTTTGAGAAACGAGCAATAGGTACTTCCACTGGGCAAGTCTAAATTGCTGCAACACTGGTATCAGTGCTGTGAAACTCAGGCTCAGCGTTTGATGAGAATATATCCCAAGATATCACAAAATGCGGTAACTGTGTGACAGAGGTTGAGAGGCATAACAGGAATGTTTCGCTCAGTAAAAACCGTTTAATTCTGAAACCTGTGGCTCAAGCTGGCAGAGACCTGAGTCTCCTGAGGCTGTGCATTAGAGGTGGGATGCAGGCAGACCAGCAGCACGCTGGGTGAGATTGGCCATGATGGTGTATAAAAGAAGAAATGACGGATAAAAGTCAAAGTCTGCCAAGGAAGGCAAATACTCTGAAATCTCAATAGAAAGTGCAGAGAAGAATACTTGTGTGATAGCTGTGCCCGGATAAAGGTTATTTGAGTGGGAAGGAAAAGGAAAATTAAGAAAAATGTTTTCGCACGAGATACTATCTGTACATGATTGTGGATTAAATACTAAGTACCAAAATACTAATTTTTTCCAAAGCTTTTGTTAGCTTCAGATTTGAACAAAATATTTGGAAACATCTACACAGGCAGTTTATTTATGGGTTGAGCGCAAATGGATGGCCAGCAAGCAGAAGTTTTAGGAAGCTGAACCAGTGGGAAAACAGAGCAAGTGATTCTGGAGCTGGGCTGGGCAGCAGCAGCGGTGGCCATGCCTCTGTGCTCAGACAGGTCTAAAAAACTCTGATTTTAGTGGAACAGGCATTAAAGTCCAGACTTTCAAAAGCTGTATTTGTTTTTGTAATTACTGCATTTGGGACTGTGCAGCCTCCCTCTTCTTGATGGTAAACTTGTAGCCCTCCAAAATTGAATACCTGAAAAAGTCTCGTTGGAGGTTCTCCAAAGACTACATACTAAAGCAGGTTAGTCTCCCATCAGATATTCAGAATTCAAGTGCCTGTTTGGGCCATATTTCAGCCTGAGAAGTCCACTGCAACTGCAGGATTTTCTCAGTCTTCATTTTAATTGCAAATTGTTTCATTATCATCAGTCCATGTACTGCAGCATCTTACCATTCGATGTGATAAGGCAGATCAGGGGACTAGAGGAACTTCCAAAGACACTGTGGGGCAGCACTATGTGTTGAGTAGGTGCACTGTTCTGATGGGAACCTGAAGCGAGAAAATCATGGCAAAAATTGCTGGAAAAGCTCTGTGGAATGATTGTGAGAGGACCCAAATCCATTTGCTTTTCAAAATCACAGTGCTTTAGTGGAGGAAGCAAAATTAAAACAGAGTAAACACGAGGCAAGGGTTCTGTACATAACAGTCTGCCAGGAGACAAAATCTTCAGCTGACGAATGCTGGTTCTGAGCTAGCAAATGGTTAATTAACATTAAAAAGTTACATAGCATGGTTTTGTGGGGGTCCTACAAGTAACATCATTTGCATTTCAAGTATGGGTAAGTCCAAGTAGCTGTAAGTAACATGGAAGAGCAACACGATCACTGCAGTATTTAATTTTGCTCTTTTTTTCACTTTCCTTCATGCAAACACAGATTGAGCCAAAAACTGGACCACTAAGTGGTGGAATTCTCTTGACCATAATGGGATCTAATTTGGGAATAAAAGCAGAAGATGTAAAAAATATAACAGTGGCAGACAAGGAATGTCTTTTCAAAGAGAAATTCTACTCCGTTTCCACAAGGTAATTGCTGGATATTTTTCACAAGACTTTAGAAGAAAAAAAGGAACTTCTGTGCACTTTCAGGAGAATTTGGTCTTCCTGTGGTTATAAAAGATTATCAATGGAAGAAAGAACTAGTGCCATATGCCTGCAATTTTTCATAGTAACATGCCTGAGTATTTAAAATTGTTACAGATTCTAATACAGCAACAAATTTGCAATAGCGTACTACCATCCTGTTTCTGATTGATTAATTTTTTCCTTATTTGTTTGAAAAGCTTTCATAAACTATTACTGCAAATATCTTAAGGCTATTTATTTGTTTTTAAATTAAAGGCATCTTAGGTGTGCATCTAGTAATTAAAATATTTGCTGAATCTGAACCACAGTACAGCCAAGCATACAAGATCTATGGGAAAGTAGGTAAAGCAAGAGGAAGCTTAAATCTTTTTGTTTTAGTCCAGCCACAAAGTTTCTTTCCTGGGGGCAGGGAGGGAGCCCAAAGTTTTGGTTTAGTTTTAGATGACTAAGTTTCATTGCAGAGACAAGAAGTCCATGGATGTTGAATTGCCTAAGCAGGTTGGTAGATGTTTTGCAGATTACATGTCGCACTCTTAAGCAGTGCCAAAAATCTAAACAAAGTGCCCAATTTCTTCTAGGTATCTAGGTGCTTACTACAGACTATATCAAGCATTTGATTTCAAGAGTGAAATACCCTTTTGATATTAGCTGATAAAAAGCATAGCATGAAGGTGCAGTGGTAATATTAAGAGTAATGACACATTTTAAGCAGTGTGATTTTTCTTTCATTCACTTTTGGTATTTAAAGCTGCAATTGAAACCTTGGCTTGCTTTCCTCTCTGTTAATTTAAAGTGTAATACAGTAGCTTTTTGCTATTTCTGTGCCGTGTTTTGAAAGGGATTTTAAAGATACCTAAGTGAGTTTTTTTAGGTTTTGAAAAATGTTTAGCTTTAGTCAGTTTGTGGATCAGGCATTTAGAAGCTTCCCAGGCCCCTAGGACTTAAGAATGTATATACGTATACATATATATATATACACATACATATATATATACACATAGCTATATATCTCTTCCTGCTTCGTAAATCCATTGCCAGCACTCATGCATTTACATGTGCATCACCATCCACAAAATTCCCAACTCTTTTTACAGTCATCTTTTGCTATTCCCTATTTTCAGTGTTTGCAAAAGCTGCACTGAATTGCGGCATAGCCTTACAAGAATTTCCGCAGCCTCTTGGCTTTTTCTAAAGCTTTTTGATATTTTTAAATACATGGAAAGGAGCCAGAACTGAGATGACTGGTTCCTTGTATCATAGCAACATTACTGGTTTTCTAAGCTCTGCCAGTGTGGCAATGGGTGAGAACAAATGCAACTAGCATAATGTCATTTATCAACAAATTAGGGGGTTTTGAAGGATGTTCTCCATTAGGGAAGCCTTGAAAAAGAAGTTATTCAAAATCTCCAAATATGTATCTCACATTTTCTGTCTTTATCTTCTTCCATTCTTTTGTTTTATTATTGCTTTCTTTTATTTCATTTAATAATAATAAAAAGTGCCTATTCTTGCTCCCCTATCCTTCTGCAGTAAAAAGCCAGTCATTTTTAGGAGACAGTTGCTCCCATGGGCAAGAGAGCGGCAAGATTTAAGGCACTTAAGGCTGCTCTCTGGCTCTGCGGTGATTTAATTGTTGGCCTTCGAAAAGTCATGTTCTCATTCTTTGTAATTTTCTACTTCTAACATGGAGAAGGAAGGCAATGCCAGTGCTGTGGAGGGGAGGGAACTTTTCTCAATTAAAATCCCTGCTAACCACACTCCAGCGTTTCCCCCACACACACCCCGGCCCCGACCCCCGACTGCTTTTCCTAGCTTGACATATGGTAGAAATTCCTCCAAAGGCAGCGTTTCCTGTTTCTGCCTGACAAGAAGATACAACTTCCAAGAATACAGTAGAGAGATGATGAGGAACAGACCGAAGCAGCCATACACATGCCAGAACATCCAAGAATTTGGAGTATTTTGTCCATTTGCCAGTACCCAGGCAGAAAAGTCTGGAGTGATCTGCAGAGGGACTTGACAAGCCTTTTATTACAAGTCCCCATTTAAGTACAGTAAACCCAGTAATTTAGGGTTGTTGATTTTGGGTTGTTGGTTTTGGGTTTGTTTTTTTTTTTGTTTGGTTGGTTTCTTTTTAAGCAGTCATGCACAGCTTAAGAAAGAATAGCAATAATCCCGGAGGGACAGAGCGAGGGAAATGAGCGGCGATCCTCAGGGTGTGTACTATATAAGACTGTCTGCCTGCGCAGGCTGCAAACATTGTATACCTCCTTATCTAACTCTATTTTCAGCTCTCCTTTAAGCATTTGTCCCAGTTTTCAAGTGTGTCGAATCTTTGTTACATTTCTGTGCTTATATTCTGTGGATCACCTGTCTGAAATAATTTAAACGTCCTAGCTATCGCTCAGCAGCAGTTTTAGTTAAGGCAGTGTTTTCTCGGCCAGTGCTCCTTGACCTCTGATTTTGTGTGGGTTATCTGAGGGGCTTATTTTCAGAGAACAGTAATTCTAAAGGGATTTTGATTGTAGGTGTGAAAATACAGTAGTTTAAAGCTGAAAGATAGCAGGATGCAAAACAAAAGTATCAGCAGCGAAAACACACCAGGTTATAAAATAGTCTGATTCTTACATTAGCGGAGGGTTTCTTTGGTTTTTTTAACATGACACGGTCCAGTGAAAATCTTGGGTAGAGTTGGTGAGGTTCATCCTTGACCTCTGGTCTGAATTTGAGTCTTCTGTAGAAGGCAGCTCTACTAATGGACTGCTAAAGTAGCTGCTGTGCACAATGCTCAGGTTTCAGTTTTACCTACCTTTAGATAGAAGATTAAACTATTCTTGAGCAGTTTTGCTGGGACTCTGAGGCAGTGTTCAAGTACCTTGTGTAGGATAAAGCAGAGTTAGTGCTTTTGCTGGCAGTGTGTGTGGTAGCTCACATACATTGCATTGAGATTGCAGCTGTTATTTCTGACAGATAAACTTGCATTCTTTCTTGCTAGGATTGTATGTCAGGTTGGACCAATGAATGAACCAAAACAAGGTCAAATTGAAGTTAACATCAATGGAAAACTGGGTAAATCACCAAGTGAAGTGCTATTTACATACCAGGTACGTGCATTTTTTTCAGAGACCTGTTTTATACCTTGTGCATGACTTAAGTGAGAAGTTTACCTGTTAAGCACAGAGTTGCTTGTGTTTGCCTTAAAACTTTGTTTCATAGCGCTGTCATTCAGGTACGTTAGAAAACACTTAATTCGAGCATTTCTTCATACAAAGGCTGTACCAAAAATCTATTCTGATCAGTAGATCAGAGTTTCAAAATAGGATGATGTTGTTTGCAATTCAACTTAAAAAGATGTGGTAGAAAAGAAAGTGTAATATGGTTATTTGGTAGTGACATAATACCTAAGTGACACTATTGAATATAAAAAAATCAGTACTGCAGAAAATTAGGTATAGATGCACAGTTGGTGCGCTATTTTAATCACAGTGTTTAGTCTAGCCAATGTACTTAATTACAATAATGGATGCAGAGCAGCTGAAACATAAGTAATGAAGGTACATTAATTTTTTTTATTATTTATTTCATTCAAAAATATGGCATACAGAGCCACAGACAGCGTGATGTGGGTTCATGTTACATGTGCTTTGTTTTCAATGTCAGTATGAAAGAGAATTTTGTTTGTCTTAATTGCTTTACCCTAAATGTGGCCCTGGGTTATAGCTGGTCTACCCTGTGATTTAAGCAGCAAGTAGCTTTATCTGTATCTATGAGGTCTTCAAAATTTATTAGAGCCTGTGATAGTTGAGAGGTTTAAATAATCTCTCTTCTCATATTGATACTTAAAAATACACCTATAAACTGTAAATCTGTAAAACATAAAGGGTGGGTTAGACTTTTATCTTCTCCTTTATTTAAACTTCTGTCTCATTAATTGTTGATATCCTGTGAGAAGGAAAGAAAAGGAGTCAGCAGTAAGTGGAGGAATAAGTCAAGAATTCTCTGGAGACATTCAAAACCCGCCTGGACGCCTTCCTGTGCAACCTCATCTAGGTGTTCCTGCTCCGGCAGGGGGATTGGACTAGATGATCTTTTGAGGTCCCTTCCAATCCCTAACGTTCTGTGATTCTGTGAATTAATTTCAAGAAGAGGCTATTCTTGTTTTCACAAAACAGGCTAGAAGTGTTTTTTCCATAATTTCCAAGTAAATACCTCCTTTCCCTGCTGATATCTCTGCAAAAAAAACCAAACCCTTTTTAACTGAAAATGTCCTCTGTTCTTTTGTGGAAATGTAGGTTATGAGTCTTTCTTTGTCAATCTCATTCATCTTAACTGGAGAACAACAGCATAATCTCCCATGTTTATGTTTGAGGTCTCTAGGACAGAGGCTATGACAGTATACCCTACATGAGATGAGATTTTGACATGAGCCTGTTGTGTTGGGTACATTTTACATCAGTCCTCCTATGCTTCTCCTGTGCAAAGATCCTCCCATGGTTTGCATGAAAACCACATGAAGAAGTGGTGATGAAATGTAATCTGAAGCCCACATGTAGGCTTCAAAGCCTGTCTGTGAACTTGTTCTGCTGTGATCCCTGCTCAGCCCATCTGGGAGGCAAGATAAGCAGCCACCACTTTTGGCTACTTAAGGAAAAGATTCTTGATCACCCATCAGTGAGGTGCTAAGGGAAGCTGCTATGCACAGGTGTCATCCAGGTGGACATTTTCCTGCAAGTCCGAGACTCCTCCTATGCCAATCTCTGCCTGCATTGAGATTACTGAAATAGCAGCTACCTAAGCTATAAAGAGCATTTTTATTTACCGCAAAAATCTTTCCATGAGAACTCTATTTACAAAATGCAAAGCAATGGCAAGTAATACAGCTCATGCCTTAAAACTGGTGAAATTGGTTTCTAGTTTCATTTCTCTTTGTTCCATGAGCAAATGAAGCCAACTATGGAGTGCAGTAGGATTAAAGCAGTGCAGGGATGTGGCATTCGCAGGCACCTCTACAAGTGTGACCCAGGCATTTTTCACATGAGAACAGACAGTCAGAGCAGACAATCACGTCAGTTCATGTTGTCTTAAAAGCTGCAATCTTGGTTCATTGCTGTTTTCAGGCAGTTTGGTGACTTCTTTCAGCAGGCATGTGAAATCTGTGCTTTGTTTAAAACCTCTTCTATTCAGTATATACAAAGAAAAGAAAATGTTCTTCTTTCCAAGAGCCTTCCTAAAATAAATTGTCTATTATGTATTTCCCCCTTTCTTCGCACATTGTCTGGCTACCTTCCTGCTGGTAATTATCACTTTCTACTGTGTGCTCTGATCACCTGAAGCTCAATAACTTCAGCTTTAGCACTGACCGCTGTCACTGCTGGGTATGGCAGCACAGGGCAGAAGCTCACAAGCAGCACACAAGGTGACCGCAGATGTGCAGCCCGGTGTGTCTGTGTGCACCAGAGATGTCACCATGGTCCCCACAGTCTCAGCCTCGTACATGTGATTGGCGTCTACCACCAAACGTACATAGGGCAGTTATCAAGTAGATTGGATATAAGGAATAGTTTTTTTATGAGGAGGGTGGTGAGACACTGGAACAGGTTGCCAAGAGAAGTTGTGGATGCCCCATTATTAGAAGTGTTCAAGGTCAGGTTGGTTGGGGCTTTGTGCAACCTGATCTAGTGGAAGGGAGGTTGAAGTAGATGATCTTTGAAGGTCCCTTCCAACACAAACCATTCTGTGATTCTATAGGTACTGCTACATTTGGCTCTTCTCGATACCCAGTCAGAACGAGATGTGTTTTTAAAGCTGGATTGATGAGGATCAATAGCCATCACAACTTGGGGCTCAGACTCGTGTTTCTGCCCTGTCTGCTAGCACACCACATTTCAGTTTACAATTATTTCTGAACTAAAATGCCCTGGTCTGAAAGAATCCATGCTGTGTAGTAAACACCTCATCTGTATTTGCAGCTTAACAGGGGAAGAAAGCTCTATTTCTCCCTACCCGTCACAATTTCTCTATCCAACCTGAGTGCTGTTCAGGTCCAGCCATTCCAGTGAAGTTAAATTCTGGTGACCCAGTCCTCCTCTGCTGACATTTCTGCTGTTTCACCATAAGCAGGATCAGGCAATAACCGTTCTCCTGCTTAGTGGAATAGGAATGAAGTGGTGCTAAATTTTAATATCCAGCTCTGTGGTACATCTGGAGCTCTGACAGCTTGGCTGGTCTCTAAGCAGGTGGAGCAGTAACATGGCTAAAGGCCAGTCCTGCTTTTTTGTTTGTTGCTAACTTTATCTGATTTGCTTGTTACTATGGCAGTGAGAAGCAATATCAAAGGAAGAAGTTAAGCTTTTCCTAGGTATATGGCCCAGATTTACTGACCCCATACAAGCATGATTCCTCTCTCAGAATACCTCATCTTCAGATTCAAGCCACCAGAATGAGAGTTTGCAGCTGGTTCTGGGATCTCCAGCATCTGTTTGCAAGAGCAATTCTGTGAGTTATAGGCTGTGCAGGTTTAAAAGACTATATAGTTTCAGAGAGCTCAAATAAATGTAAGATGGTGAAATCAGAGGCAGAACTTTGCAAAAAATGTAATGCATTTCTTATGTGCTGAAGGTAGTTTAGGGACTGGCTTGGAAATAATGACTTCTAGTAAATCAGGAAGTCTATTTACCTAAACAATATGAGATGAATAACCAAAAAGAGGAAGAAGGGGGGATAAATAGAGTCTGATCTGAAAACAAACATGAACATGACTATTCAGCATACTGGAAGTTTGAATGTGAATCTGATCAGCACAGTTACATTTAACAAGGTGTTCCCTTCCACCTTAATCCGCCCCCAGTTTGGCAGTTTCCTCATACCCCCATCCATCCTCTGCTTTCCTTCTTGATGTCTGAAGCAATTGCTCTGGGAGCTCTCACCACTGCTGCGCCATTAGTGCCACAAGGCTTTTTGTGAAGGGTTTTAGCTTACTTCTTGTTTTTTCTCCCTGAGTCTTTACCTCAACACATGCATTTACACTGTATTGGGGGTCTGGGGAGGGGGAGGGCTGGAGCGGGTATTACATGAGTGTTGCCATTACGATTGATGCTGATAAACCACACATCCGCAGCAGTCTGGAGTTGCTTCCAGAGGATTTTATTTTATTCCTGAGTCTTGGAGCACATCTTGTTTGTGTGGAGAACTCCTGGCTAGCTGAGAGTTTTAGTGAAGTTGGCCCTTCCTCTTGTGGATATTATTAGACTTAATTCTCTGTCATCCGAGCTATGCACTTAAATACGTGTCCCACCATCCAGTGCTCATGGTTCTGCATGAAAGCTGCCAGTGGCTGTATGATAATGCAGACTTTCCAGTTGTGCATGCTTCCATTTCTCTATCAAACCTGTCAGCAAGACTCTGTGGTCTTTCCAGAAAATCATGTGGTGTCTGCCTCACGATAAAAAGATGCTGCCTGCAGTCCAAAAAAGTAGTTGTTTAAAATAGCAACCCTTTGCATAAGCATCCCATCCGCAGCAGACAGCACAAAGTGTGCATTGCCAGGTAAATACTCTGCCTGGACACCTGGAAGCATTTGACCAGCTCACATGGTGTGAGGTTTGGACGGAGCAGCCCCAGAAAGGCAGGACTCAGCTCACTTCTCTGCTGTTGCAGAAATAACACAGGAACTGAGGCCTGGCTTGTGCCATGGGTGCTGTGCCGAGGCGAGCTGGTGGGTCAGGTCAGCCACTGTGGTGAACACCAGGCTGCCAAGAGTGCACAGTGGAAATTCGCTGGTTGAGTATCCTGTGAGTAGGTGGCTTGTCTGAAGAAACAAGAAGCAGGCTCCCACGAGTCTGAAGAAAAAAGGGAAGTGGAGGGGGAAAGAGCAGTTCCTAATGACTTACATGCCCTGTTCAGAAGCTTAATTTAGCTTCTGCGGTTACCTTTATAGCCCATGAAATGACATTTTGACCTCCAAGAAGGTGGCTGATGTCTACAGCACTTCATGGGCTATGCCTTTAATCCCTTTAATTTTTGTGTGCATTATACGCAAGGGTTGGCAGAATAATTTGGCTTTCAGTGTGGGACGGATAATTTTGGTAACAAATTAGTTGTTTTACAGACCTGTTTCAAGAGCCAGAACTTATTGCAGCTGGGACCAAGGTGAAGAAAGGGCAAGTTTACCTGTGGAGGAAAGGGTGGATGAGATAAATGCAGAGCAGTAATGCTCTCTGTACATTTGTGAAAATCTCCACATGTGTGTGCACTGCCATCAGGTCCCTGATACAGCATTCCTGCGTGGAAGCACAGGAGCCCGTTCCTACTTGTGAAGATGTGCTTTTGCATCAAAAGCAAACCCCCAACCAGAGGTCACTGCCTACAGGAGCTGGCAGAAGGAAGCTTAGGTGGCTTTGCCATTTGCTGCCCATCACGTCCATTTGAATACATCCATCTGTTGCTGGCTTCCCCTTGTGCTGCAGCTGGCATCTCTCACGACATCACAGGGATATGCTCTGCCACCATCCTCTTTTCCCTCCCTGGTTATCTCTCTGCTTGTGGTCTGGCACAGTTGCATTTTCTCCAGTATCCCCCTCTGAAGCACAGACTTCATGCCAAGGTTTCTTTGCATCTCCGCTAGGCTCCTCTCCTCTGTTGCCTTCCAACTGTTCCTGTATTTCTGGCCCCTCTTGTGATCCCCCAGTAGCCTCCTTGGTGGCTGGTTGTTTCTCTCTTTGATTTTCTGCATTACTGCATTAGTGAAGTATAAAGGGTAACCTCTTTGTCAAGGGACATACTTTTATCTTGGTGGTGTATTTATTGGGCTAGAAACTGCCTGCTACAGATGAATATTATAGTAGATAGTATCCCTATTTACAGAGTCATGCCCAGGAATGTAAAAAGTTGAAGATGTGCTTGGTGACGGACAAGTGGAGAAGTAGAGAAATGGGAAAAGATGACAAGCAGAACCTGATGATGCTCCACAGCAGTGCGCTCCTCTTGGTCTTGAACACTGTGCAAGGGACCAGAAGTGAGTTGCTTGGACATGACAGTGTAAATCAGGAAAGCTGTAAAGCAAACAAACCAAGTGAAAAAGAGTATGGAATCAGCCTGGCAGATCAGAGCCCAAATGTCAGTGAAAAAGCGCCTGGGGAATGGTTCTCTTTTGCACCTGCATATCTTTAATGGGAAAATTGCAAAGAAGCTGGATAAAAAAGAAAAGAATAGAAGTAACCCCACTGTTATCCTGGTAAAAGCTGTGCTTTGGTTTGACATCAGCAGAACTACAGAGATCTAAAATGCTGGGAGCTCTCTGAAAGCATTTTCAGCCTGTAAAAGGTATCTTCTACTAAAATTGTAATCAGAAACCTGAAGAAATAAGAGATCACCTTCCTAACTGTGCAAAAAGACTAACTGCAAGTCATAAAATATTAAAGATTTAAAAGTTCATTCTAGATTAATAAACAGGATGAAAAATGTAAGAGATGAAATGCAAATGCTCAGAGGGTCCTGCAGTAGCTGTGTAAGAGCAGCAGTCATGTTCATTACTAATAAGTAAGTTCACGTCTAAATGTGATTATAAGTGGAACAGACATAGAGATAATCTACCCTCTAGCACACAGAAAGCATGAAACTACAAGGAAAAATATATCAGCATTTCTGTGAACAGATTTGCAAGTAGGAGGCAAAAGATACAACAAAGCAAGCAAAGGAAAGATTTCTGCCTGCGATGGAGAAAACAGGACATTGGATAATGGCCTGAGTGTGAAGTCATATACATACTTGGGCCATTGGAAGCTGGTTTGCCAGTGTTTTTATTTTTTTCTGGTACCTCTGTGCTTTTGCACAGAGCGCCTCAGAGGACAGACTGTTGCAAGACCATGACATTAGTGTGAGGTGAAACCAAAAAATACAGTTTGTGAAGCTCAGGTTAGTCCCTGATACAAAGATAAGGCAGTGGCACACAGGAATGCGAATGCCACATAAGGGAGTTCATTGGTATTACAAAAACAATGAATGAATTTGCTACCAAACAAAGTAGCACCATTTGAACATGAGATACCATAAGCAATGTACAAGGACTTAGAAATTGTCATTGTCTCTCCTCTTCAAGTTGGAGCAAATAAGTCCTGCTTTCAGGTAAGCCATATCAACGGGACGGGCACCGGCCACTGCTATAAAACAGAAGAGTTAACCTAGTTGTAGCATTATTATCCTTCCAGCAAAGTTGCTTAATGGTTATCAAAGCACTGGGAAAACTGTTATCAGTTCAGGAGTACCAACCCAGCAGTCTAGTACAACATGGAAAAGCTGGGTTGCAGGTGAACTTTGAGACCTCTAGCTCAACGTTATTACACCTAAATAGGATTTAAGGAAGGTTTATGTGTAAGATACTTTAAATGGTCACATTTCCCATGACTGACAAGCTACAATCTGCTCAGACCTACAAGCATGAAATCTTGTTGAGAACAAATTATTTTTTCAGGATAGACTAGGCAGGAGGGAGCAAGCTACACTTGTGGGCAGGTTGGACTTGATGATTGTTTTAGGTCCCTTCCAACTAAACTGTTCTATTCTGTTTTAAATAACATAGCTGTGGTTGTGCATATGTTTTACCAAAACTGTCAATCCAATTCCTACAAACATGGGTCATGATCGTGAGGGCGTAAGACAGTGGGGAGTCCCGGTGGTGGGAAGTCCCTCTGCTGGGAGATGCCTTACCAGACGTGTCAAGACACAGGCCACTGAACAACTGACGGATGTTGGAATGGCTTTTTTAAACAACATTATCAAAACCTCATGTAACGAGTTAACTCATTGTTGGAGAAAATATTTGTCCTGAAACATTCGACTGCCTGGAAGACACGAACAATATTTGCCCAGTGACTAAAGGAGAAGTATGGAGCACTGAAACCTGAAAGAACATTCCCCCATTTCAAGCAAAATAAAAAAAAGACTGAAATATGTTGGCCAAAAAGTAATTGCGGGGGGGG
>NW_010183292.1:44590-93103 GCF_000695765.1 Mesitornis unicolor
GGTGTGTGGGATAAAGGAAAGGCAAATTCTTCATTGGAAACAAAAACTTTATTAAACAATATAGTGTCCATTTTGTTCAATTATCTTTTGCCATCTTTCCGGAAACTTCATGATTCTGAGCTCAAAAAAGTTCTCTTTATTGGCAAACAACAGTTCCAAGAGTGATTTGATATCCCCATATCCATCAGTGAAGGTTTTAGCATTCAAGGCATTTTGTCAAGAACAAAACAAATGGTAGTCTGATGGTGCCAGGTCTGTTAACTATGGTGGATGTGGTAGCACATCCCATCCAAGCTGCAACAATTTTGGATGAGTGACCAAACTTGAATGTGGTCTAGCGTTATGATAGAGAAACACAACACCTTTGCGATTCACCAATACTGGATGCTTCTGTTTGTTGGCATCATTTAATTTACCCAGTTGATGACAGTACATGTCCATATTAATGGTTTGGTTCCTTGGAAGCAATGCAAAATACACAAAACCTTTGAAATTCCACCAGACTGACAGCACAACCTTCCTTTGGTGAATATCTGCTTCTGAAGTGCTTTGAGCTGGTTCATCACGCTTGCTCCATGATCTTTTTCATTTGTCGTTGTTGTAGATAATTCGCTTGTCATTGCCTGTTATCATACGTTTAAAAACTGGATCATTTTCTTCACGTTTCAAGAGAGAATCACGGATGTCATCATGCTTAGTGAGATGAATTTCCTTGAGCTCATGTGGTAGACAAATACAGAGCTTCCCAACATATCCAAGTTGTTTTAAATGGTTTTCAACATTCAATTTCGATATGTTAAAATGATCAGCAATCTCTCATGTCATTAAACACCAACTGGATTCAATCAATGCCTTTATTTTGTCGTTATCAAATTCAATTGGCCTTCCTGAACGTGGTGCATCTTTAACATCAAAATCTCTGGACTGAAATTTAGCAAACCCATTCTGATACTGCCGTGGTTTTAAGGCATCATCACCGTACACATCACATAATTTTTTATGAGCTTGCACAGCGTTTTTTCCATTTTGGAAGTAGAACAACAAAATATGATGAAAACATTCCTTTTGATTTTCAATTTTGAAATTGATGCCAAGTATACAATTGTTAATTAAATCATGCTTTTTTTTTTCCTAAAAGAAGCTTGACATGTCAGCTGTCAAGTTACGTAATGAATTTGCGGTTTAAAATGAATTTCAAGACATGTATGTCCATCTATTAAAAAAATGTAGTTACTTTTTGGCCAACCTAATATATATGAATTATGATTTTCTACACTTTAAGGAATTATAAAACAAGGGTTAAATTAATGTTTGCAGGGTTGTTTAAATTTTACCTTGTCCATGAGAAATCAAGCATTGCCAAGTCCTCACAAGGGCTGACGTTTTCCAGAAGAATTATTACAAGACAGCTACAAATTCCATATAGGACACATAATCAAGTGTTCTGCTTAACATCACAGTGCACTGAGCACTATGGTGTGGTGTTATAGTGGTGCACTGTGCTGCGATGTTAGAGAAAGTGTGACTTCCCCAGGCACTTTCTGACTGAGCGAACAAAAATCCCAAGGTGCAGAGGGGTGAAAATGAAAGCAGGTATTTATTATGACGGCAGGCGTACTTCTGATGCAGAAACTGAAGTGAGAAAAGAGCAGAAACAAGGAGAGAAAAAGTCCTTGAGGGAATTTTGAAAAGGTGACTTTTCTGATCTTGCAGCACTTCAGGTTTATCAGTGCGGTTTGTAGTGGTTGAACGTTCAGTATTGCTCAGGGTTGAATCCAAATCAAAGGGAATTGCCTCTTGGTAAAAGCAGCATTTCTATTATCCCTCAAACAAGGTTTGCAGTGAAAGATTTATCCTTTGCCCCTCATTTTCCTCTGCAAGGAGAAGGACTCTCATGCAGGGCTATGATAAGCAATGTAGAGCTGTGGGTTAAGTGCAGCTTTGCTGGACTGCGTGCGATAAGACTGTGCAGGACCAGACCTGGCAGCTTCCAAGGGTCTGAACCTCCCTGTCCCACTGGTGAGAGCCACGTCAGCCATGGAAAGGGACTACCTTCTCCTTAGGTACCATTCTTCTTGGAGGCTTGTACCACCACTGGCAGTAGTTTTTCAAATTATCTTGGCACCCAGCAAAATATTATTCTCCTGCTGATCCTATCTACCTAATTGCATTTTTGAAAAATGCTTTCCGGTTGAGCATTTGGGTGAACGAATTTTTTTTCTTTATTGGTACTCTTAAGAAGACCGCCAGGTGAGCCAATGTAGCTTTGCTCTTTGAGCCATCCATGAATATTTTAGAAGAGCACTAAAACTTGCTCATAGCACACTGGTTTTGCAATAAAATGGTTATTAAAAGTGTTGAAATTCTTGATAATTTATTGTAACTACTTATTTTTTCTGGCAAGTTCTTAAGAGAAAGGGAAAGGGGGAAAATATGAAACAGAAAATAGCAAGTTAAAGATAATCAAATCATTTTCTTGACAAGTTTACAGTAACAAACTGTTATTGTACAATGCTTTGTCTTAGCAGTCGTGCTGAAGCATTCCTCTGCACACAGAGCAGAGTTCCGCTTCTCCTTATTAGATCATTTTTATGAGGCATCCACATTATTTGGTCTCTGGAGAGCTCTTGGTATTTGCAAAATTACTTTAAATACGTTAAATATGAATACTTTGAGTCAAGCTGGTTTAAAATCGTCTTTTGAGGAACTGCTGCAAAACTAGCGATTAAAGTGGAAAAAAAAAAAGGGGTTAAACTAGTCCACTTCTTCCATGGCTGCTCCCTGTCTTGGCTCTCAGAGTGGTTCTTGGCCTCGTTTTTCCATTTGCTTCCCATGGAAGTGTGGGGTCCATGGTGCGGCTGTGCTGTGGATGGGGCGAGGTGTGGATGGGGTAAGATGTGGGTGGCGTGTTCTCCCATCCAGCATAGCTGGGCTTTAACTTCCAGCAGAGTTGGATTCTTGCTAAGAAAAAACAGTTTCTGGGGAAAATGGAACAGATACTTAGATACTTGTTTTGCTTCCCCATTGCTGTTGTCTTATGCAGAGCTAACTTTGCTGTTTGGTTACCTATATATCCCGATTCCTAGAGAGCAAACCTAAAAGGTTCTGCACAGAAAGTGGTGCTGGATGGTTCTGTTCAAGTTCGTTGCTCACTTGGTATTTACTGGTTGTTAGCAAGCAAGAAGAGCCAGCTGATGCCCTGCCAGAGTTGCCCAGCAGAGCTTTAACAGCAATTATTTCACATATTTTACAGGAAGAAATGAACACAACTAGCAGAAGTTCTCAGCTTCTTTTTATTTTTTATGGTGAGGTTACAGTGGTGTGTGATGCTTCAAAACCTTTTCTTGTTCCTTTCCATCCTAAGTCTCTGCTTAAAGATTTACCTTTAAGTGGTTCCTTGTTCCTTTCCTTCCTAAGTCTGTCCTAGGAGACCAGGCTTTCGGTGGAGGCAGTATTTAGGGAAAAAGCTACAAGTTTTAAGTAGCTTTTCTGAGGTTCAGGGATAATGAATTTGTCCATACTGATTCTTTAGTGGTTCTTGGGGGATCCTTTTGGCTGAAAGCTATCCTGAGCATGTTGTGCAGTAATCATTGCTGTGGATTTTTACTGTGGATGATGCAGTGGTTCAGCATATTTAGCAATTTACAGTAATTCAGATTTAATATGAAGTCAATAAAAGGTGTGGTTTTCTGTCCGTGTGGTGAGGTTACACTTCAAGTATTTGATACATTTTTGTAAGCAATTTATTGACTGCGTATTTTATATACACTTTTGATTGTTATATTTTAGCAACAAACTTGTGTTACAAAAAACCACACAAATGATCATTTCTGCGAAACGCATGTCTAGACTTGTGTTAATTTAAACTTCAAGTGTGACTTTTTAAAAACTGACCCCCTCAAAGTTTTTATTTACCCTGGTGTGACTTATTTCAATTTAGCTTAAATCAGCAAGCAATTAAATCCAAAGAAGAGCATGCACAGAGAGGGTTGTTTAGACCTAAATGAGCAAGTTTTACTCAACTCCATTATATTGAATCAAGGCTTCTTTTTGCATACAAAATGCTTTAAAATTACTTTGAATCACTTCACTACATAAAATCTTGTAACCCGAGTGAAGTATTAAATTAAAACAAAATCAAAGGTTAGCGTGTGAGAGCAGTCATATGCTGCAGCAACGTACATCTTGAGGAGTGAAGGGTTTACAAACAGATTTCTCTCAGGGAAGAAAAGCAATTGACACCCAATTAGTGTTAAAGCATATTCCTAAAGCTCAATGACTTGAGAGCAAATTACAGTTGTCATTGTGGATTTGTGAAGTGTGCTGAACCATGATGCATTCCTTCGGAGGGAAGTTGCTCAGACATGAAAATATAAAACAAGCACAGCAAGGACGAGCTCTCTGCGTTTCTGCAATATCTGTGCTTCAATAAAACGAATTTGTAAAGTAACCACAAGGTCAATTGGATGCATTTTTACGGTTTCCTGCTGCTTGTTAAAAAGCTGTCGATGGCTCACCGAGCTTTGAACCGAACTGCTGTTCGTCAGTCCCCCTCCTCCCTGCCATTTGTAGGCCCTCAGATTTGTAGCTATAAACTGACACAGACATGACGATCTGTGCCTGAGCAAAACACTATGGGCAAAGGGTTTTGCTCCAGGACCAGTAAGGTGGGGGCTTGCTGCCTTCTGTTTCTGAGCAGGACTTTTCCTCCCCCTCAAGTGGGAGACAGTGCAGTGTGATGGTGATCAGGGAAACCCTCATCAGCAAGAGAAGTTTTCAGACTTCTTTGCTCTTGCTTTGTTCTTGTATGTTTCATATGAAGTAGCCCCAAGCCTGGACTTTATTATCAGCAGGAGGAGAACAGATGCCATTTACAAATATACATGAGATTGGGAAATAAGCTTACTGCTTATTTGACTCATTTAAGGAAAGCGTGTGTCTGAATGTGGATAAAGAAGCACAGTTATACATCAGAAAAAGCATTACCTACTCACAGCCTCCCTAAGCTGTTGATCTGGTAGGCTTTGGCAAATGCAGGGTCCGTTGTAGCAATGGACCGCACATGTGGACCTGGCATCCCATCTGTGTGCACAGCACATGTGGCAGCTGCCTGCATGGACCACTGTGCTGCCTGTGTGGACCACCTTGCTGCCTGCATGTCCAATGGCTGCCGCCCCTGCACGAGGCCTGTGGCACGTCTGCGGGCACAGCCAGGCTGTGGGGTCACCAGACTTTGCAGGCCTGGAGCCAGCTGGTAGCCCATCTTGTGCAGCTTACACAGCTTCGATCATCCTCTTGATTCAGTGGCTTCAATGTTATCCTGAATAAGGATGCTTTTCTCAACTGGAAGCAGGGACTACTTAGGGATGAAGTAATTAAATCACACTGTTCATGAAAAGCCCTCTCTGTTAATTTACAGTATTTGTCATAGCTCCCGGGATACAATCACAGAAACAAAGACTGAATTGAGAACAAAAGGAGGGAACTTATTTTAGAAATTTTAATTTCCAATGAGTTTCATAACTATCTGAAGCGTGTCTGCTTGTTTCAATTGATTTTAAGAAATTCTCTCCAAGGTTATAGATGCATAAAGAAAAGTTTAGCATTTTCGGATGTTCTTTCTTTGCAAGCCCATTGCTCAAGAAAAGGATAACAATGTTACTGCAATTAAGAGCCTTCTGGATAAAGGGACTCTTAATATTCTTTCTGTTTAGTACCCTCGCTCTGTCTCTTGTAGCTGACACAGAATGTAGGAAAGGGTAAGGAAAGGTGAAGGCAGACTCAGCCATAAGGAAGAGAGAAATCTTAAAATAAGTATGAAAACAGGATATCCAACAGGAAGCTCTCACAGACTTAAAGAGGCAGTTAACTCTCCATTTTGTAAATAGGGAATTTAAATTCATATAAAACTACATAAAGTACAGTGTGGAAAAAACATAAGTGCATTCACATCATCTTTTACTTCTTGCTTCACCATGATAATGAAAGAATTTGTTTTCTGTTAGAAGAGTTGTCTGTCATTATTTTAATTTTATTATTTTTCATGTAGTAATATCAAACTTCTATTAGCTGTTATACCAATTAATACTGGTGTAAATTTTATTTTAGTTTTCTTAATTAGTTTGGCCATCTCCTCTTTGCAGGAACCTCATCCTTCTGGAACAAGGCCTGAAAGCGGTCCACAAGCGGGTGGAACCACACTTACCATCACTGGTACAAACCTGGCCACCGGTTCCAAGAAGGATGTTCAAGTTTCAGTCGGTAGCCAGCCCTGCAACGTGTACGTACCCTGAGTGACCGACAACACAGAGCTGTATTTTCATAAAGTACTAACCTTTTCTGGCCTTTAGAAATTGCATAAATCCATTGTCTATCTCTTCATGACTCATCCCGTGCAATGGAGCTCTGCACATAACATTCAGACAGAAACTCTCTCAGAGGCTCCAGCTGGAAGCAACTGTAAAAATACCAAAGTGGGAGAATTCAGATATCCAAAGAATTTTCCAGTTTGGGGTTTCTCTGGCTGCTCCAAATCCATCCATGCTTTCACTCAGCATCTCCTGAGTGGTTCTATATAAAATCTTAATCTTAAAGCCCCTTGGCTTGTTCCTCTCACTTCTTTTTCCTTTTATTAACTGCCAACCTTCTCCCAAAAAAAAAAGGAATGACACAAAGGTGCTGATATCACATTGTTCTTGTGTTTGTACACTATTGCTTTTAATGTCCTATTTCTTTTTTAAGCACTACAGTAAAGACTACAAATCACTGTAATGTTAGTAACTGAAGACGTTTCTTCTTCTTTTTCTTCTCCAATCTAGCACTGAATTTGGAGACGAGATCGTTTGCATTACAGGACCTAATAGCAAGGTTGAAGCTGTAGAAGTTACAATAGCCTATGGGGGCACGGCCATTAGTGTACCAGGGCAGTTTTCATACAGTGAGAACCCTACTGTCACCAAGTTCCTGCCGGTAAATAGCTTCAGCAGGTAAATGAAATGTTTGTCATAGCTTCATTTACAATTGGGTTAAAATATGTGTAATTTATAATAAAACTATTATCTATAGAACTGTTGGAAATAAAAACTCCTATACCCCGTTAGCAACTATACTCCATCCATGCATGTTTTTAGATATGTAGAGTTTGTGAACTTTTTTAACTGAAGCTGATGTTTGAAAGTATTCTGTTTAACCTCTGAACTTTAATCCCCACTTCAAAGTTAAATTCTGAAACCATAAAAAGTAATGAGCTTCTTTTAAATGAAGATGTCTCAAAGAAAGAGATTTGAAGCATTCCAGCATGATGTCAGACAACATGATCTTTTTATTACTTACAAATCTTTATCCTATAAGGATAACCTATATAAAAGTTTTCTAATGAAAAGGTTTCTAACAGTTCTTCTGTTCAGCATTTGATAAGTAAGCTGAAACAGAGGATGGTTATGGCTTCTCATCTTTTTGTTCTGTGAGGGAAAAAAAGTGTCTTTTTAGGAAATCTAGATCAGGGTTCAATAACGCTTTTAAAAGGTATGCTCTCTTCTGTGGTGGTACTCACTAACACCCCATCTGGTAGCTGTTCCTTCTGGAAAAAAGCTTGCCTAGTACTAATTGTGAAACCAAGGAAACGTATGCCACGCTTATATTTGTAGCAAAATGTTCCCTAATATTCTGGTCTTTCTGCTTAGTGGGGTACAGCTGGCAGAGAGAGATCATGATGTTTCCACTTTCTTTCAATAAAAAGTATAACATTGTGACCTTACAAATAGGATATTAAAAATAAAATTGGCTGTGACTTCTCTTGGAGAAATTGGTACCTGCCTCCTTGAATATTGAGCAGTGGCTTATGTAAAATAGGATTTGGTTTTAGTATTTGCTTTTGATTTTTGGTTTGGGTGGTTTTGGGGCCTGGAGGGTTTTGTGGCACATCAATAGTGATTGACTTCAGGGGATTTAAAAGACTTTTTTTAATTGCCTCTATATAAACTGAAGCTTACTTTAATGGATTGACTTGAGGATTGCTATCCCTCTAAATTCATGTTACTTCAGTGACTTTAATTCACACTGGCACTTGCATGCATTCTTCTTCTTATGCGAATGCATTATTTTTTAAACTGTGTTGCAAATGAAAGAGAATAGAGAAGCCAGGTCCCTACAGACTGTAGAAAATACTCTCTCACCTTTGTCTCTGTGTGGTCGGTGGAGTGATTTTAACAAAAACATTGGAGAAGTAAAAGCACGCAAAAATAGACATCAGTGCAAAGCCACAAATACTGACAAAGCAATTTGCCTCTTTTTTTATTCTGCTGTTTTAAAATGAGTTTGAATGACATTGCTGCTTTTAAATGGTGTGGTCATCAACAGCTTTAACAAAAGTCCCTTTTGTAAGATATCTAACTGTCATAGAGGCATTATGTAGCTGTTTGCAGTGGAAGTAGTAGCAGTGCAAGATAAAGCACTGGTAGTTTGCCAATGACTTGACTTCTTTCTTAATTCTGCCTTTCAGTGGAGGGAGAAATATTACAGTAACTGGAACCGGTTTTGAGCTCATCCAGAGTTTCTCACTGGTGGTATATGCAGAGCGTCCAGAAGCAGGGAAAACGAATCTCAAAAGGGTAATTTTCTTTATTTCCCCCAAAGGCATCACACTGGATGAATAACATTAAATCTCTTCAAAAATGCATTTAAGTTTGCCCACTGGACTTCATTGGGCTTGGAGTGGAATAAGGTTTGAACAGATTTCTGGGTCGGTTCAGGGTTTCTGTGGAAGAAGTCTACTTCTACCATCTTGGCTTTCATTCATGTGTACCTTGCAGTCTTCTGCTTCAAAATTATTTCCATTCAATGTAATTAAGGATAAAATAATTAAGCTTCAAGTGGTAACGTGGATGTATTTCAGAATTTGAAAATGTTTCTTTTTTCTTTATCTTTCTCCTTCTACCCCTGCAAGCTTTAGAGATTTGCCTGAAACAGGACCCAAATCCAGACAATGCTGAGTACTCAGCTTTGCACAGCTGGTGCCATTTATTTTCTGACACTTCAATGTACTGAGTCTTCTTTTCTCTCTTGCATCATGCATATTCCACCTATAGTATGTTCACAAAAAGGATCCTTAAAGGATTTTAAGAAGAAAACTGCCTACATTTCTTAGGCCATAAAATGCAGGACATAATTATCTTGATAACCTTAACTCTCAGGACAGTCGTAAAGTCTATTTAGAATTCTTGACAGTGTTTATCAACACATCTGACCCCCCTCTTTATGCATGCTCAGCATCTTCTCAGCACGTTAAGTCACGTCAGCATTACATACAGTACACATTCTTGGTTAAGACTAGAAACTTTTCTGATCTTTTGTTTTGCTTCCACTTATAAGGCAATATCAGAAATGTGGGGGAGAAGCAATCAAATTGCATTTCTCAAAGTGAGAAACTGAGGTGGTGATAGCAGAATTGTTGAGGGCTCCTATTGGTCTTGCTGGCTGTGGTTAATGTTACTGAATGACTGAAGAGTTTCTAAGATAAAAACATTTGTGTAACTGGGGATGGAGGACAGGTTAACTAAGTTGTTACCTTGAGTGGTTCATTGACAATTGGTACATTTTATTCTGAGATTTCACTTAGTAATTGTATTGAATTTCAGCAAGGTATTTTATGGTGTCAGTAGAAAAGAATCTACCTGAGATACTTAATGGTACAGAAGATGATCTGGACTAAAGCTGCCATGTTAACCTCTTTTAATCATAGAGCAATTTAATGATATCAACCCGTTGTGGTCCAAAGCCACAGAATCTGGAGGGAAACTCATCTGTAGGCTAAGTTTTTTCTGCAGTTTTTTCTACAACAAATTTGTTTCATTTTCTTTACGGAAAATACCTCATACTATGTTATTTCTGCTGTATGGAGAGGATATTAATCCAGTGGTTTTATTTCTACAGTCTAAAGTTAGCAACACTTACGTACAGCAACAAGACAGCCTCTAAAATATTCATGTTCTTCTTGTCTTGTTTCTTACAGTTTGATGGAAACCTTGTTACAAGGCTCAACAAAAGCACTGTGGTTTTTTCTTCCCCACCAATACTGGAAGACCCAGAAAACTATAACATTACCACTATTATTCTAATGGATCATTATCATTTGGTTGTAAAAAATGAGAGCCACTCCTTTGCCTATGTTTCAGACCCAACTTTTGAGAACTTCACAGATGGCATCAAAAAGCAAGTCAACAAACTTATTAACGCAAAGGTAAACTTGTCAAGAGGTGGTAGTTGCTCATTTTGCATGTATGGAAATTTTGGTAGAGTCCCTTACCTCTGCTAGATGATGAACATTGTCAGCTCCCCTTTCCCTCCCTGCTTCTCAGAGACAGTTGCTATCTTTCTAGCCATACTTTGGGTTTTCTGGAGATGCCCTCACCTGCTGAGCCTGACATTTAGAAATGCCCTTTGCCATAGAGGTCCCAGGGATTGGAGGAGACATCTCTTCTCGCACCAGGAAGGAAATGAGAGGAATTGCATAATTCCCAACTGCTCTGCTCTTCTGTGCAGTGCAGTGCAAATCACATCTGCAGCTAAAAATTATCCAAATGGGAAGTTGCAACTCAGGATTTCTTGTCTCCCAAGACTTTGTGATGATGACTTAGCCTTGTATTTTCTATCTAGGGCAGTAACCTGAACAAAGCCATGACGATAGATGAGGCCCAGGCTTTTGTGGGTGATGAGCCTTGCAACATAAAAACACTAACTGAAACGGACTTATATTGTGAACCACCAGAAGTACAGCCTCAACCAAAGAAACGGCAGAAGAGAGATACCATCAATAACCTTCCTGAATTCATTGTAGGTTACCTTTTCAATAGAATTTAATCTCATGTGTAAGTGACACCCATACAGTGCTGCTTAACTGAAGTAATTTGTTCTCCAAAGTTGTTGTAGTACCGTGAACTCCTTGCAGTTCTTCCTTCCTCCAGCTTCTGCCTGCTGTCTAGAAGACATCACACGTAAAGAGTGGTCCCAAGCTGCCAAATGCCTTCTACCTTCATTACACAGGAATGTAAAATTGTAGCTAGACAGTCTGGGGATTTTTCTTCCTCTGCTAAGCAAAATAAAATTACTTCATGGAATAAAGTGCTAGTGACCTAAATTTAGTATAAAATATTCAGAAATGTTTCCTTTGTTTGGCAGTCTGAGCTAGAAATTCACTTAGTGAGAATTACTGAGAACTGAGAAGTGAACCACTGTCCATTTGCACTTTTTGAGACAAATGTCTGTGCTTATCTAATTAGGTGAAATTTGGACTCCGGGAATGGATCCTCGGAAGGGTGGAATATGATACACGTGTGAGTGACATCCCACTGAATCTGATTTTGCCACTGGTACTTATTCCTATGGTAGCAATCATCGTCATTTCTATCATCTGTTACAGGTAAGTTCCTTTAATTAGGTGGTTTTGTGTGCTAAAGCTTTCAAGGTACTACTCGATTGTTTTCAGCTCAGTCTACAGAAATTATCTTCATCTTTTTTGTGAGCTGCAGAGTTAAGAAAGGCAGTTACAGCTGGAAATATGTATGAGCACCAATTTATTCCTCTCACGCACACCAAATTCCTTGGTGTCAGTCAGCCCAGTCCGTCCTTTATACATAAGCACAACAATTGGTCCTGGGCTTGCCAAGCACACAATTGCAGTCTGAGCTGCACACATCCATTCTTGAAATGGCAGCTAAAGTGCCTCTTGTGAAGGAGATAACTTATTCTGTGTACATATCCATCAGCATTTATGCTGCCTCAGTCAGTGCTGTAGGTCTGAGCTGGATGGATTTGGCTAAGGCATCAATTTGGCCTTTCCAGCTGAGATAAGTGTTACCCACACAAATTTCATGATTAATGGTGGAATTCACACTGCTTCACAAAGGACCAGAACAATGTCTGCATTTCACTTAAGACCTACTTAGGCCAATTTTAAGGTTAGTAATGAGGGTATCATACTGTCCCTCAGGAGGGGGTGGATTTCACTCTTATGGTGCATATCACTATAGCTGAAGCAATGCTGAAGTATGGTCTTGTGCTGTACAGCATTGATGTCCTCATGGACCTCCTGCAACCTTCTCAGCTCAGTCCCAGACACACTCCTGGGCAGCTCAGAGCCAGTGCAGGATACATTGCAAGCAATCTTTGTTCAGTACATACATATTGAGTTTCTGTACTTCATTTGTGATTGAAAGCATTTGTAGCTACGGCTTATTAGATTTTAAATCATTGGCCCAAGTGTGCTTTGAAGCAGCAGGCCCATGATGGTGCCAGGTTGATTTACACGGAATGGAGACTTGGTCCGCTGTTGTTTTTCTCCTCCTCCTTTCTCTTTTTGTTGCCAGTGCTTAAAAATAAACCAAAACCATGAAAATGTCCTCCAGTCCTTTGCCTTTCCAGTCAGGACTGTTGTAAATTATTTACTTTTGTAGTGTATAAACTTTTAAAAATCTTACCTCTATTCCATAAAGACGCAAGAGCCAACAAGCAGAACGAGAGTATGAAAAAATTAAATCACAACTTGAAGGCCTGGAAGAGAGTGTCAGAGACCGGTGCAAGAAGGAATTCACAGGTATGACACATATTTGCACTCCTGTGGATCCTCTTGAGCAGTCAGAAGATGACCTGGTACAGTGGTGCTAGCTTGCTAAAACTGTCTTCTGGGAACAAATAATTAGTAGATCTTAGTAATCTTGATTACTGACATTGACATACAGCAGATATTCTGTTATTACATATGAAAGCCATAAAAAATAAAATAGCTGAGGTTATTAAAGGAAATGGGTAGCTTTAGTCTAGAGGAAGGATAGAATTAGCAACTGGGTAGAAACAAGTTGAGATTGGGGTTACTTATAGCCATTAATGTGAGTGGCCATTGATAGGGAGGAAAGAACGTTTTATAGTGACTAACCACGTACTTAGTATTTAACACAATGGCTGTGTGTGCCAAGTACGCACATTAAAACCTGTTTTCAGAGCTGCAAAATTTATTTGCAGCAATCAGCATACAAAGGGATAATTTGGCAAGCTCACAGGAAAGAAACAGCGTTTTGCCCTGCTTATCGTGGGAAAACCTGAAGCTTGATTTGAGGAGCTAGCTAATTGTTCTGTGTCAATGCAGAGGCATCATCCCAGGGAAGACAGCGGGAGGTGTGAAGACTCAGCATTTCTACATGTTGAACTACTCGTTGCAACACTTACATTAGGCATCTGAGTGCAAACATTGCAAATATTGGCCTAAATTATTACCATGAAATGTCACCTCATTATCTGAATTACACTTGCTGTTGGGTCATGTTGAAATAATCTTTACTAAAAAGCCCCACATATTTTATTTCTAAGGAGAAATAGATTAGTTCATATTGTCAGTGGCTAAAAAGGAGAATTGAATTAAACAGCCATTTCAGGTTAGAGTTGAAATGAATTTGAAATGAATTTGAGGAGCTCGGGTTATCGCAAAGAATGCAGCCATGCTGGAAGCCTTTCCCAGTCTTGTTTTTCTGGCATTTCTGGAACAGGATGTTCTTTTTCTGTACCAGCTCACTTTCTCTGCAAAACTGACTCCTTCCAGGTTCCGGACACAAACCAGAAGCAAATGTCTGAATCCAGAACTGTTCCCAAAGGGGCTTAATTTCAAACAGCATTTTGAACTGTGAGAGAATTGATCCAGGTTAACAGCTCTCCCTCTCACCACCTCTCCCATGGAACTTCACACCTACTTCCAAAAGGAGAAGGTGCCTTTCCTTTGCTGACACTCCTAGCAGGGGGCTTCAGACTCCTGCTATGCGTTGAGCTGAAGGTTTCCTCTCTGCTCTAGCAAGCACAAACACTGGGGAATTAGAATGCACATCTGAGGAGTAATCCAGTTCCAAAACTGCATCCACCTTGGCTGACAGTAAAATGAAACAGTGAAGTTCATACTGTGAGAGTATTCTGTATCCATACTGTGAAAGTGTAATGTTTACATCACGAGGTTCAGACAGTCTAAAATACATAGGACCAAAGACAGCCAAGGGAAGGGACATCAGGGAGGAAGTACAAATACCACAAAGCTGGAAACCACAAGATGCTTTCTCCCTCAGCTTTGCTGAATGCTATAAAACAGAGAAGTATATGAATGAATATGAGCAATAACATTGCTGAGACAATAGGTCACTATATTAATTAACATGATATTCTAGTCAATCAGCAGTACTGGATAATTGGAAAGCCTTTAGCTAAAATAGCTGCTCCACAGGATGAATCCCTAATTGTTGTCCCTTTTAAGAACTTCACAGCTTTTGAGTCCCACAGAAATGTTGTCAATATCAATTTCAGTGAACCATTTAACCTTCTTCCTTCCTGCCATCCCCTTCCTTCCAATTAAATTAGTGAGCTTTACACTTTAAACCTTTCTTTCCTTGATTGCCATGTGTTTTTAAAAGAACTTTTATTACTACCTAGACTCAGAGGGACCAGAATGTCATTGGGGAAAAAAAAAAAAAAGAAAGAAAGAAACAAGACAACAATGCTGTGGTGTCTTTTTTTGGTCTCTGTGCTACAGTCCTACATTCATATATATGAATTCACCCAGACGTCCGTTAAAGCCCTTTTCTGGACAGGCAGCAGCAAAGAAACCATCTCTGCTAAAGGCAGCTATCCTCATGTCACCACAGGAGTAGCTGTGGCCATAGTTAACAGGATAACTGGTGAAAATAACAAGAGAAAATGTGAGATGAAATATTTTGGTGTTGAGTTTCTTTTTCTCCATTATAAGGCACCCAAAGAGATTGTGTTGCTTAAAAAACAGGTGCTGCAGGGTTTTTTTAAGTGAACCTTTATATTATATTGCATATTTCAGATCTAATGATAGAGATGGAAGATCAGACAAATGATATCAATGAAGCTAGAATTCCTGTACTGGACTACAAAACCTACACAGACAGAGTCTTCTTCTTGCCCTCCAAAGACGGAGAGAAAGACGTGATGATTACAGGGAAGCTGGATATTCCTGAGGCCAGGCGGCAGACTGTGGAGCAGGCCTTGAACCAGTTCTCCAACCTCCTCAATAGCAAATCATTTCTCATTAATGTGAGTACTGAAGTAGATTTACCTTGTCTCTTAGCTAGGCAGACCTGTGTGTGTGCAAGACAGTAGGTTTGCAAGCACAACCAAACCAAAATTATTAAAAACAAGTTATTTTCATATGGTTCTGGTTCCACAGTAACCACTGTGGATATGTGGCATCACAGCCAGAGGTACCTGGTGGGACAGAGAGGCAAAATGATATTTCTGTGCCAGGTCAAATAGTGTGGAATTAGTCAATATTGCAGTGGCTGTAGGAAAACAGGTATTACCCCACCTGGCATAAAAACTGCTGTTACAAGTTTGTTTTAGCCTTTTAAGAAACATGATCTGAGAATGCTGATTCTGTCCTGGTTCATCAGGGGAGTCAGGGCGGGCAGCCATCTGCTGGATCTCTGTCCCAGAGAGGCAGAGGCTTCTCAAGTGGCCTATTCATCAAGGCTGATGAGTGCTCACAGCAGCGCTGAAGAGACTGCTAATTGCTCACTCTCAAAAACTGGGGCTGATTGTCAGACACCTTAAATAGAGATTTAGGCTTCTAACTTTTTCTCATTTTTTAAATGAGGCTCCAATGCTGAGCTAGTTAATGGTAGCATTACAGTTTATGGCAGATGAGAGCACATTCCCAGGTGTGCTTGGATTCGTGTCTTTGTAATGTGATATGAAAGGACTGGGAAATCGAGGGAGAGAGGAATTGATTTTCTCTTTTAAAACATTGTCACAGACCACCTTTTTCATTTAATTAAAGCATCTTTTTTAGATAAGGCTTCAGTTAAAGTATATAAGCATTCCTTGGGTTAGACCAGTACACTGTGCGTGTATCTAAAAACAAATTATAGGCACCATTTTCTTATAAGCAGTTTCTTCAAACTTCTGAAAACTTTTCCATTCTGTGCCTAGGAGATTAATATTAAAGTAATATTGCTTGTCCTCTTAGTGCAGACAAGTGTCGAGGTTCTTCAGAAACTTGTCATCTGACTTGATTTTACATTTGTTTTCTGTTTCAGTTTATTCACACGCTGGAAAACCAAAGGGAGTTCTCTGCTCGAGCTAAAGTGTATTTTGCATCTTTACTGACAGTTGCTCTACATGGAAAGCTAGAATACTATACTGACATCATGAGGACGCTGTTCTTAGAACTGATGGAGCAGTATGTTGTGGCCAAAAACCCAAAGCTGATGCTAAGAAGGTTTGAATGATTGTCGTATTTTCTGTAGTTCTCTGGGTTTCTGTAAATGTATTTCTTTAGCAAGGTGACTGTGTTAAAATACTAACTCTCTGTGAAAGCCAGAAATAGCCTGACCCAAGCATATTAGGAAGACAAGGTCCTGAGGAATAGCTGTGGAAGGCACAGGCAGGACTCCTGGCACCAGATTTCCTTATTCGAATACCATAGCATAGAATCTGCACTGAGATTACTGAAACATCTACCTTCCTTCAAAATAAAATACCGAGTATTTAATTACTTCTTAATCTAATTTTATTCCAAATGATCTAGCATTCATCCCACACATCATCTCCGTAATGAACACACATAATCAGCTTGCACTGTGCATTCAGCAAGGGCTTGCTCTAGTGTTTTTAACCCTGTTGTTATCCCAAATAAAAGACCTTGCTCTGTGTATGTTATAGCTTTGTAATCTGAGGTTATTTCTCAGTAACTGCATAACTGGGTTAATTTTTTAGATCTTACAGCATAGACTCAATTTAAGATTTTGCATAAAGAATGTGTGCTTTTCAGTAATGAGCTGAAGATACTTGGGAATGATGAGCAATACAAAGCACTTATCCTAAAGCAAGTACATGCTCTCAAGGCTCTATAGGGAAATCATTGCATTTAGGAGAGTGCATGCAGTTAAGCATGTAAAAGTATTATACTTCAAGCAAGCAGTGTTTTTCTTTAAAACTTTGTCATTAAGTTCCCTTACCATACTCAGGGTTGGTTTTCTTTTTCAGATCTGAAACAGTTGTTGAGAGAATGTTGTCTAACTGGATGTCTATTTGTTTATATCAGTACCTCAAGGTAAGAGTTGAAGTCTGTTGCCTGTGGAGTTGTTTTTTTTAATCAATAATACATTGAGTATATATTTTGTTTTTACTTTATTTGATTTCACTTCCTTTAAACAGGACAATGCTGGGGAGCCTCTTTATAAATTGTTCAAGGCTATCAAACACCAGGTAGAAAAAGGCCCAGTGGATGCTGTGCTAAAGAAAGCCAAGTATACTTTGAATGACACAGGCTTACTGGGAGATGATGTAGAGTATACGCCATTGGTAAGTAGAGCATGATTAATATATTCTAAAATCTTTTTTTTATTCTAAAATTAAGTCCTGTAGTGTTAAGTCTGTACATACCTTTCTGGACTACTGTGACCTGCACAGAAATTCTGATCATGGGCAGGACCATCAATAGTTTGACCAAAGCAGGTCTCCAAGCAGGAAAATAGAATTGTAAAGTATCCTCTGAGCATGAAATCCAAGTCCTGCCACAGTAAATGCCTTTCATAATTTTCAGTCTGTCTGAACAGTGTTCAGGTTGTCTTTCTTCCTTGTGATTGCTGCTCCTCATCATATCAAGCGTCATTTTAGAGATCATTTTTTTAGTATACCAGGATGAGCTCCTCTACAGTCCTGTGAGATGGCTCTGCAATCTCCAAAACACTTTATGAACCTTTATTGCTGCACTTGTTCCTGTGTGAGTCAAACTCTCCTGAACACGGGCAGCCCAACTGGCATTGAAAGGGGTTCCTTTTCACCTGAGGAAATAATTCATACAGTGCTGAGGGGAAGCCGCCTCTACAGACAGTTCTGGAGACCCGTGTTAGATGCTTCAAGTGGGATGAAGTGAACATCTCTGCCGCCAGTATTCTCACCTGAGCTCCACTACCCCCTGAACTTGATTACCACTGCCATGGTCCAGTTCTTTTCCATTACAAATTCTGTTTTCACATAATTCTGTTCACTACCACAAATTTTCACCATTTTTTCAACCACACTCCAGCACATGGATTCACTGTCTTTTTTAAAAAATGAAGCAGCCCACTCTTTAGCTGCTTAGGGAGCATAAATTCTAGTTTTACCCTTTCTGACAGGGTTGCTGGTTTTCTTCAGGATACAATGTAATGAATATCAAATATGCTCAGACTGTCCTTCAGAGACCGACACGGGATTTTTCCCCCCACCCCGTCTCTGTTTTCTCTTTTATTGACATGTTAGGAGCCATTTGTGCTTGTCTCCAACTGAGAAAGATGCAGTGACATATCTGCAGTGTGGAAAGAGAAACTTAATGAAAAGCTTTATTAAGTCTTGGTTAAAAAAACCACCATTTTGTGTATTCTGAAGGGATGCTGATGGGAAGGCTGATGTGAGGAGACTGCTGTAGGACTTTCACTCACAGAATCACTCGACTGTGACCCAGGCTGCCTGAAGGAAAAGGGTGTGCTGGGCAAGAACGAGTATTTTAAGTTCTGTTGATATTCTGGGGAATAGTTGGGTTGTCATCTGCATATCTGAGCTGAAAATGCCACCCATAGAAACCACGCTGACTGGCAATGCTGATTATATTTTATCTTGTGTATGGAGAACAAAATTTACTTGCACAGTACATCATGTAAGACTTAATGGAAATAATTCTTTACTCAGTCTGTTTCTTTTCACGGAAAAGCCAATGCCTGCAATTAGGCTAAATGAATGCAATGTGAAAGCAGAAAATTTGTGTATGCAATCAGATGTGGGCACAACAAGCGTACTTGCTAGATATTAAAATTATAACATTGTACAGGAGCAGTATTTGGGCCAGATTGACAGATTTCCCATCAAACAAAGGTTTTATGTGTGTACTTGCATGAAAGATGATGAAATATACATATGTATATAAAGATGTATGATGAAAGATTATGAAGACATTACTATTGCTATAAATTATTGGCATCTTTGGCACGATGATGACATTGCTGTGGTAACTGTGAACAGTTAGGGAGCACTTGTGCACTAAGGTAGGTTAAAGCATGAGTTAATTATTTCACTTCTGCCTGAAAGTGAGACGTGGTGGAAAAGTTTGGTATAGAGCAGTTGTCTGCTCTCTAATTGTTCTTATTTAAAAGATGAATCTGTTTTGCATCGCTGGTTACACTGACATGCTGCATACTGAACTAGCAGCGAAATCATGTCTAATTACCATAGAGCTAATAGGAAAAGGAAGGTGAAATCTCATGATTAGTTTGAGAGTTCTGTCAAGGGACAGTGCAATCATGTTTAATTTGACTGCCGTATGGCGTAGCTTTTCTTCACTGTTTAAAAATACCAGACATGCAAGTTTATTTCTGAGCGTTGAGATTATAAATTCAGGCATTATGGTTGGTAGGACTGTGTGTATCCGAGAGCTGTGATGCTGCCTGGCCTCCAAAGCTACCTGACTGGTAAAAGATCCATGAGAGCTCTGAACTGTTGTACTGCTTTAGCTGGTGAAAAAAGAGGCTTTTCATAACATCTGTTTGGTTTTGGTGATTGTTTTTTCCTTCTGGGAAGGTTTCCTGCCCATTGTTTTCTCATTTGCTTTTGTCTGTGTTAAAACTGACACTTATATAGTGAAGCTACTTCAAAAAAGTCACACTAGATTTAGCAAATTACAGGCTTTCAAGAAATTATCTTTAAAATTTTAAAAAACCTTGCCAGTACTATCAGAAAACAGTAATATTTTAGAACTAGCGTAAACTACTTAGCTATGTTTCCTGGAGCTATTAGAATTATTGTGACATCAGTAAGTAGTAAATGAAGTAGTAGTAAACACCAATATGATATAAATGTCTTTTACATATCCCTATATATGTGTGTATGTGCACATATGTGTATATTTATAGATATCTAATGAACAGCTGGTCACAGGAGGTACAGTTACAGAAGCTGAACAAGTCACTGCTCATCAGTTGAGCCTTGTTAAATCACCATATGTACAGACCTAGCCCACTCAACTTGAGAACTAAAACCAAAACCATGAAGACAGCATAAAGGAAGGCAAAAAGTACACAGTCTTCTAGGAGTACATCAAAGTGCAGCTCAAATTATTATTGGGAACTTGTTGAGTTTGGGCACTGCGTTATTTGTGCTTTTCTGTGTTCCAGGCGTGTAATTAGTCAGTGGTCCAGCTGCTTTGTTTTTGTGTGTCCCTCTTTAATGAATTCCCAAGACTCAGTAACAGTAGCATGTTAGACATGAGTAAATCTATTTGCGTCTCTTCTGTTTTGTCACAGTGGGAGGAATTAGCTGAAATCTATGAGAGCTGGTCGGCTGCATAACAGCAAAGGATCTGTCAAATAATCCATACTCCCATTGCAATAATCATTGCACGGTGAACTTTAGAACTTGTTTGCATTTAAATCTCCCAGAAAAACAGATTCAGAGGTAATTCAGCACTGATTTGTCTTAATAACCATGTACAATATTTTTTTACAGACAGTAAATGTGTATGTACAAGATGGAGGAACCGATTCCATAGCTGTGAAAGTGCTGAACTGTGATACTATATCACAAGTAAAGGAAAAGATAATAGACCAAGTCTATCGAAATCTGCCTTGTTCTCAGTGGCCAAAAGCTGAGAGTGTCGTTCTTGGTAGGTAGCTACTTGTGATACTATATTGAGCAAGTGAAATATGTTGTGTGATTTTATATTTTCCTCAGAAATGTCTATTAAAGTGATTTATTTTAAAAAATTATATCTGTGTTCAACTGGATGCAAAAATAGAGCATTTTGCAGCAATCTTAATATGCATTAAAAATTAATGCCTTCTTACAGAGTTCTTTTTCCCGACCTAAAGTTTTGTTGTACTGTCATTAGTGTGCAAAGAGCCTGTTAATGACTGTTAGCACAAATGTATTCATGTCTGACAGAGTCAGTATCTCAGGTACTAATTAATGTGATAATGACAGCATGGACAATTAACTGATGGAGAAGTAATGATGCAATTTCAAAACTGGTACTGATTTTGACTTGCCCTTATGATGGTTATTCGAAAGAATTATAACTTACAGGAGCTGCACTTCTAGGAGATGATGAGCCACCCAGCCTCTGAAAGTCATCCTCCTTGAAAGCTTTCAAAATTGCTTTTCTCTTCTTGGGAAGAAAAATTCTATGTAATTTAAAAGGCCTAATAATCTCATAATAAAAGCCCCAATTAATAGTTTTGCAATATCTTCATTACTGCCTTAATCTGAAAGTAGAGGATGCAATTCTTCAAAAAAATGCTTTTTCTGTTCCATACAAAGTTCTACTCTATTTTGAACTGATAGCAGTTCATATTATTTATATTTGTAGTATTCCATGCAAAGGAATTTAGCTTTCTATGGCAAATAAATGTGCGTGGTTAGGAATAGTTCATGCAAACTTCTGTAATAAAGGCCAAACTATTAAGCAATAAAAACCACACATGGTGGCATGTGCCAAATTACTTCTTTTTATGTTCCACAATGCGTCAGTGCTTCTCTAAACTGAAACATTCTTGGAGTAGTTATTTTTGCATGTGGTTAAAAACTTTTTTTACTCTTTTTAATTACCCCTTAGAGTGGCGTCCAGGTTCTACTGCACAGATCCTCTCAGACTTGGATTTAACATCCCAAAGAGATGGCAGATGGAAACGTATCAACACACTAATGCATTATAATGTAAGGAGGTGTTCCAGAGCAGTTGTTCACATCTGTTAACTGTTCTCTAGTAATAAATAAAATCTTTATATATTTTTAGAGAAATTTCTGTGCTACATAAAGAACCAAAAAACCCCCCTAGCTCTGGGCCTAGGCAGTAAAAGCTTGGGAGCATGAAAAGCTAGGTCTAGACATACTGCCTAAACATCTTACCAAAAATATATCACCTAAATGCCAGGACTTTCATTTCCTCATCATTGCAGTGTCCAAAAGTTTATTTTGCTGGGTCTTGTATTCATCTCCTCTTTTCTCTACCACTTCCTACCCCTGAGAATTGTTGTTTGTCCTTGCTCTGCTGCTAAATAGATTTTGAGTTGGTCTGGTTTGTTAAGCAGCCCAGTCAGGAGAGCAGATGTTGACATTTTTGTGTCTGGTTTAGGTTTCGTATCGTGCACTCTACCAAGCACTTGCAATCCACTTCCCTTTGTATGCTGTTTATTGCTTTCTAACAACAGATACCCTGATTAGGAAAGATGGAAGTTAGTTCGTTTCCCCTCAGAAAACAGGTCTGATTCTTCATGATAAATGCCATTTTTGTACAAAGGGTGCCCAAAACAGATTGAGGAACCACTGAAGTCTTGGAGATGCTTCTAGCATTTTCAGTCATCTCAGAGGAGGTGTTGGTGGGATCTCTTATTAAAGGAGGGGGAGGGAGTATGGTCTGAGTTGCCCAAGAAGCCTTTGAAGGGCAACATTAATCATAGGTGCAGATTCCCTGCCAAAGATTACAGAAACCGCAGTTTAAATGTTAAGAAAGAGGTTCAGTAGTCCATACTTCTTTCAAATAACATCCCTGTGTTTGTATTTTTAAAGGTCCGAGGTGGTGCCACGCTCATCTTATCAAAAATGGGAATTTCTCAGCAGCCAGAGGATAATCAGCAAGATGTCCCAGGGGAAAGTAAGTATCTTGTGGCTTGACTACCTCCCAAAATGACTAGAAGTCAAAACCCACCCAGAGAGAGTGACACTGCTGTCTTGATCTTGTTTATCGAGCATGTCTGTGGAGCTAGATATTCCCCACCAGACTATAGAGCGCTTATTTATTGCGTGTTACCCCCTGCAACACTTGCAATAGGTTTCGTATCTCTCATTATAAACACTTTAATAGAAAACACTCTTAGCAAATATTTCCTTGCATATATTTTTTCTTAATCCCACTACATCTGTAGTCAAACTGTATGTTTCATCTTTCCAAAGCCTTATCTCTTTTTCTGCTTCCTTCTTCCTTTTCTTACTTTCCTCTTCAAATTTCTTCCACTTCTTATTAGACTAGAATTAATGCAGTGTTCTGGATGAACCACAACAGAGACCAGCTCCCCTCTCTGTGATATAATGGATCTTTTCTTGGATTTCTTACCACTATGTTCCCTTGCAGAGTCATCTCTGTACGTTCATATTTTGTGTCTCCCTCCCTTTGAGTGATGTTTCACCAGCTATGCTAGCTTAGTTTTTCCAGGGTTTGTTGGTTGGCTTTGCTCATTCCATACATGTTATCTTTTTAGATGCAGCATTTTCCACAATTCCTTTGCTCTCTTTGAGATTTGCAATCCACTGTAAGTTAGTGTCAGGAATTTCCTTATCGTGTTTCCTCTTTTTCACATCGTTAAAGCAGCTGTTGCATAATTCTTGTTTTGCCATCTGCTACGGTATGCTGGACTTCTCAACACAAAAGACAAACTGTTAGTTTGCAAACTGTGTTTTAAAGCTTTTCCTGCTACATGTTAGTATTCTGTCTAGACCAGTTTCTTTTATCTCAAAACCTCTTGAGACACAATACCCATTACAGCCTAAAATGTACTCAGACTTTTATGGAAATATTTACTGTAAATTTATGGTTTTGTCACATGTGTTTCCTTTGCATTTCAGATGTTCAGGTTTTCTTTTTTTTATCCTTATATTCAGTTATTTTACACAAGGTAGAAGTTAGATTTATGGAACAATAATTGTTGAGATCATTCTTTCTTCTGTGAACTCATTTGATACGCTTTTCTGTCTAGTGCTGATTGCAAAAGCCATTGCTTCACCTAATGGTTCTATTCCTTTAAACAGATTTACTGATCTTAGATTTAATAGGTTTCAAGGGCTGGGCAGTCAAACAGATTGGAAATAATATGCCAGAAATGTACATTTTTCAAGAAGATGGCACTCAGCTGATAGCTCTGATATGTATCGCTATTTAACAAAGATGTGCAGACTTGCGTTTCATTTGTGTTGAGTGCTGGCTAGGAAATTGGGACAGACAGAATTACGTGCCTTCTGCTTTTTAATCTCTCCTCCTGGATGCTTTCTGTTGAGACTTTTTCCAGCGTCTTCAAAGGTCTTTTAATGGTTGTGGCTACACCTCTGCTGTTTTCCACTCACCTCTTTACTGCAAGTCTCTACCATAGTTGGCCAAGGGGTGACTACTCTGTCTCAGCAGATGCCAACCCAGCGTGTTAACTTTAAAAATCCATTCTGTTTAATATAGAGGGCAGTGATGGGCAGCCAGGCGAGAAGCTGGTTTCTAGTCTCTGTTCAGTTTGCACCAGTTGCAGAGATAACTCCTGAGGCGGTAGTCACCTCCACTCTGAAGAACTGGAGTGGACCATGAATGGAGCCTGGTGGTGTCCTTACCCTGCTTTGCTTTCTTAACACAGAGCAGTGTTCAGTCTCCCATTCTGGGCTCCCACTCTTCGTCCTCCCCACACCTTGCTGCCCCTGTGCAGGCAGTAGAGGACCAGACCATATGGTTTTCCTTTTTTATTGGGGTTTGTTGTTTTTTTTCTTTCCTCCCTCTCTACAATTATATCTTTAGCTTTGATTCAGTATGTTGAAGCGCTTTGAACAAACATGATCTGTAATCCAGGGTGAAGTCCTTAGTTATACATGTGGCATACTAAGTTGTAAAGGAAAAGCAGACTTGTGGGGACAGGACAGTCACACAAGGGCTCTTGTGCATGAGAGAAAAATCTGCAGAGTGAATTCAGATCCCAGAGTATGGAGTGGAGACAACTTTCACCATGTTTCTTCTCCACACCTTGTCTTGCAACGTGGTTGCCCGTTTTCTTTAGTACCAAAGGCTCTTCAGAGCTACCTGGTACCAACTTGTTCTTTTGGAAAGCTATAAAATGCTGCAAAGCTAGAGCAAAGTGGGAGCCTGTAGCGACAGTGATTTGTGACACCTTATGTGTATAAAAGGGAGAGGCGAGGATCAGAGGCTTCCCCTCCCACACATACACATTTATATGACACAGGGATTTACAGGGTTGGAATAAATAGAAATCCTATTCCGACTCTATGAATGAGGCTTGTGACGAAGTGGTTTTCCTTTTATCCAGAGTCTCTCATTAACTTGCACCTTTTGCATTGAGAAGTGTCAGCTGAAGCCATTGACTGCCTGCCAAAGTACTAGACTTTGCACAGAACGAAAATGTAAAACCATGTCCAGAGATGTTGCTCTAAAACCTGGCATTGCTTCCATGCTGCTTTTGATTCACAGCTTCTAACAGGAAGACACTAGAAGCTGGAGGTTGTGACAGATTAAATGCAGCATCTTTTGCTTCTGGAGATAACAAATGCAAGTACTAATTTGTATCAAGACAGAGAATGGTTTCAGTGATTTCATGCTAGTATTTTTGTACTGAACTATAAGCCAAAACAACACACTCTGTTATTCTGGTGTTTTTCTCTGGGGTTTTTATTTCCTTTTTTAATTCTGAATAAAATTAGCCAGAGGGTTGCGGATCAGAAATAGTGATTAGCAGATCCGTGTAGGGCAGCCCTTCCTTCACCACCGTGGAGCTGTATATTCACAGCCAGGGAGGAGATGCCAGGGAAGCTGATTTGCCACAGGCCACGCAAGGGTAAAGGGGCTGCGTTGCCTGTTACCATCTCACTTGCTTCCATCGTGTTCACATCATGGTTCATACCACTTTAATTAGTCAGCACAGTCAATATTTAGCATTAAGCCCCCCAGTGTTATTTTATATTGGCCAAAGGATGCCCAAGGGCCAAGACAAAGAGTTCTGAGGGAAGCATTTGACCCAGTGGGCACAGTCTTCTCCTCGCTTACAGCTTGACACATAATGTGGCTACCGCAATAAAAAAAGAGGTGTTTTCCCCTTTCTTTTATTTTCTTCACCTCCTACTTTTCCGTTAGGGAAAATATTTTGCAGAAATGTTATTTTCTCTTAGCAACCGTACTGCTAACATGTTTTGTTGCCCCATGTTCTGAATTTCTCTTCTTCTTTCTTCCTGCTATTTTTAGCAATGAAGTGGGATCTTTGTATTGCAGAAGTTCATCTGGTTGAGCTGTAGTCCATTAATCCCTGCTTTCCTAGGAAATAACTACTACTTCATTAGAAGCTAATTCTGTGTTGCTGAACAAACACGGGCCAAATGAAGCTGCACACAAGGGCCAGCAATCTCAGTGGAAACCCATTTGGTTGTTTCTCTTCTCTCTAAAGTTAAACTGGGCCATGTACCATTAGGAGGGCAAAGGGAGGATAAATTTCTTTGAATCAAAGGAGGAAGCAGAAGTGTACCAAGCGACTGAGATAAGGCTGGAAAATCGTTTCTGCTCTAACTGTGTGATTTGATCTATTAATTTACAAAAGTAAATAACAGGCATTGCAAAAGAAATTCCAGACTTGAGGCCCACCAGCAGTTCTTACTGTACTGGCGGATGATTGCTATGAATGGTATTGATTGCGAAATCACGGCTGCTGCAAAATAAAGTAATAGCTTTTATTTCTTTCTTCCTTCACTCTCATGAACTTCCAAGTCAAATTAAGGACTCTCAAAGGACAATGTGATTTAATGTGAGATTTATTTTTTCCCTTCCTGGTTAAAAAGAAGTAAAGGCCCCAGAAGACTGCATAGCTAATGCTTTTCATGAGGATATATAAAGTAAATTCAAGCAGAAGTGTCAACTTGGCCAGATTACATATAAATGTTTTTTTCCCCTGTGATGTAATATATTGAACTTACTTGCAAGCTGGTAAATTTAATGTAGCTGTTGAAGAACATAGTTAATAAATTACTGTGGCCAAAAATTTGAAAGGTCAAAATTCATGCAATTAGAAACTGATAAATTCTGCTGTAACTGGGATTCAGTTACATTAGATACATTTATTAAAGCATAAAACTTAGCAGTAATGCAAAATAATTCATGCAAGGGGTCTGAATCATATTTTCTGTGGGAAAAATAACATTTTAAAGATGTCAATGATTTTAAATGCACTGATTCAGTAACTTCCACTGGAAAAGCACCATTGATTTTAGGGACTATGCCAAGTAGATTAAAAAATTCAGAATTTAAAGGAAGAACAAGCAAAACCAGGAGGTTGAAAATAAGTTTGTGATACAGAATCTTTTTTCAAGGGATATTAATTGCAAGTTGAAACAATTGTATCCTCTCTTTTAGAAGTGTTCATAACAAAAGGTTCTCAAGCATAGAGTTTGTCTGAGCATTGATGTTGCTGCTGAAATGCAAGTCTCCCTTTATTCCACTGCATGATCACTGAACTAAGCTGAGGGCCCAGATGCATGCCCAAGCCCTGGGTATAGCATAGCAAGGCACTGCCATCAGATGAGCTGTCATAAGCAGACTTGGTGTGAGTCTCTTTCTTTGGTTTAAGCTATGAATACTGACAAACAAATTTATTTAAATATTATTATAGTAAATTATGAGTTTGCTGTAATCATTACCTCTGCCTACCAGAGTTCACATCCTCTCAGCAAAAGGATGCATTTTTCCTCCTTTCAGCTACAAAGTCCAGTGGTGTTGGTCAAATGCTGATAAAAGCAGATCTGAACTGAGGTACCATACTTTGAATTCAGCAGTTAGGGTAAAAATGTAAATTGTAATGATGATACCTAGAAAAACCGTTGATATCATAAATTCTTAAATTGCCACTGCCAAATTCACCAGAGCTGCCACAATAATATCTTGCCTTGTACCTGGAGCAGACTACAATTGCCCTTCCTGTGGTGGCTGTTGGGTCAGACCTGGCTGACTTTCTGTAACTAGATCACGTCTCCGAGAATTCACAAAGGGGTAAAGTATTTCACTGTGTGGACCTCAAAAAAAAAAGTACATGCTGTGCTTACATTGCCAGACAGGAGTTTCCTTATTGTGCGATTCCTTCCTCTCCCTTTGCTCTTGACAAAAACAAGCCACAATTCTACCTCAGTTCTGCTTTTCCAGCATATGTATTAATGAACATTTAGTACTTGAGTTGTATATGTTGGACGGGAACAGAGTAATCTGGATCCTTGTGGCAAGAGAAAAGGTAAGTGAAGGATAGAGAACAAGGATCTTACTTGTAGTTACGTATATGATTATTTTTGTGTTGCTAATTTGGTTGTGGAGTGTTTTTTGTAATGTTTACAATTACTGTTTCTAGGGCATGCACTCCTGGAAGATGAAAATAAGGTCTGGCACCTGGTCCGGCCAGTAGATGAAATAGATGAAGGCAAATCAAAGCGAGGCAGCATGAAAGAAAAAGAGAGGACCAAAGCTATTACAGAAATATACCTGACCAGACTTCTGTCTGTGAAGGTAAGGCTCAGCTGTGTCATGGTTATACCTTACATCTACAGATTTTGAGGTAAAACTGAAGAAAAGTGATCCAGCTATTAGTCACGCATTTGGCTGCAATTTTGAATATGTGTCATGTACATACCAGCTGGTGTTCAGGGCTTCAAGTGATTAATATGACCTGAGGAACAGTACTGGGAAAGAGATAAAGTGTAATTCCCCATCAAAGCTGAGAACCATGAGTACGTGTTCATTAAATATGTTTTTTTTCTTGCAAGACAAAGATGGATATTCTCCTCTGTGCTAATAGATAATATTTTGTTGGGTTTTCTTGTGAACCAAATGCCTTATGTACTGCTGCAGAGCCTTATATTTCCCTGGTTTTGTTTGTGACTCATGCTGCAGTATAATCTAGAAAAATAATAAAAATGTTTTGAAATAATAATAGTCCTTTTAGAGTATTTTTAGTGCTTATACTGCAGAATGGATCACAATCAAAATAATTTTGTGAAGCATTCCTCCTTGCAGAAAGATTTTAGGATAATGTGTTTAATGCCCTTAAATCAATGGTCCTTGTGAAAATGATGGTGGTCTGCCTTCAGCTAAGGCTGTTTGTCCAAGTCCAGGCTGATGCAGGAATCCAACCAAGCACGCAGCCCTCCTCAGTCACTTCACTGGCTGCAGCTTGGTGGAGCTCATGGAGCTGGGCCAGGCTGGGTGTCTGATGAATCACAGAATCACAGAATGGGGTCGGAAGGGACCTCTGAAGATCATCCAGTCCAACCCCCCTGCCAGAGCAGGATCACCTAGACTAGGTTACACAGGAACATGTCCAGACGGGCTTGAATGTCTCCAGAGAAGGAGACTCCACAACCTCTCTGGGCAGCCTGTTCCAGTGCTCTGTTACCCTTACAGTAAAGAAGTTTCTCCTTGAGTTTAGATTGAATTTCTTTACTGATGAGACCCAAGTGCTTGCACTTAAACAAAAATTCAAATGCTCACTGGTACTTTTTCCACTCAGTCTCTTTCCAAAAATTGCATGGTGCTCTGGAGTCAGAGAAACTGGAGGTGAGAAGCTGCAAAATCATTTTAAAAATGGCTCATAATTATTTTATGTGCACAACGACCTTGGAGTGTAAATGTAGCTACTGCTGCTTCTGTCAAGCTGAAAACACACCTTTCTGTGGAAACTGTAGAATAGTTGGTGATGCTGCAGCCTTTCAGACTAGCACATAAAATTGTTCTCTAGAAGGTCTTTACTGTGTTGGCAGTTTGCAAGGTCACTGCACTAAGAAGTTGCTTGTTTTTTGTGGCACTGTACCCTTAGCACTTGGGATGAAGGCCATCAGTGACTGCAACTGGATTATAGGCTGTTAGTATCAATAGGAACAGAAGACTCTAGGATGGCACCGAGGTCAGCATGTAACACAAATGTAATGTATTTTTCTAAATTTGCTTTTAGGGGACACTTCAGAAGTTTGTAGATGACTTCTTTCATAGTGTGCTCAACTCAAACCATGTGGTGCCGCCAGCTGTGAAATACTTCTTTGACTTTCTTGATGAGCAAGCAGAAAAACATGACATCAAGGATGAAGATACCATTCACATCTGGAAAACAAACAGGTATGCCATGAACAGAATAATACTTGTATTGCAGAGAAATGTAATTCCCAGGTATGTACTTACCACAAATCAAAGCAAATTTCATTTGTAATTCTCAGAATCATTTTAATTGAGATAACATTTTTATATGATCAGAAGGATTTCCTGTGAGCATACAAGCTGCAAAAATGAAGCCAGCCTACCTATGAGGTTGTCACTGGCAGATTTACCACTTTAGTCTTTCCTCAGAGAAGAGGAAAGCAAGAGGCAAATGGGACTAAATTTACCTGTCAAAGCACAAAATCTAATAAAACACTACTCAAGTAGTTTCTCCAACCATGCAGACATCTTCTCTTGTTATTTTGGAGCACTCAGGATTCTTGTCGTATGAGTTTTTCTGTGAGAGATGTAAAGGCTTGGTTTTCAGACATGGAAACCAGACAACAGATAGCTTGTATAAATGTTAAAATATAAAATTAAGCTTCACTGCTGTGAGAAGATCAAAATGCGAAACCTGTACTTAATTTCATTATTTACTTGTCATAGAACGTTTATTTTGTAAAAAAGATTATTTATCTTTTTCCTTGCTTTGCAGCCTGCCTCTTAGGTTCTGGGTAAACATACTGAAAAATCCCCATTTCATCTTTGATGTTCATGTTCACGAAGTAGTGGATGCTTCCTTGTCAGTCATTGCACAGACTTTCATGGATGCCTGCACAAGAACAGAGCACAAATTAAGCAGAGTAAGTGATTTGCATTCTACATCCTGACTACGCTCATGCCTGACAAGACAAAGGGCATCTTCACAGACAATACCCATTCTCTGAGGAGATGCAGCCTTGATGGTTCCTTTTTAGTTTCATAATGAAGTTAGCATTTCACCACTTAACAGGTTGGTGAAAATGTCAGTGTTACTGTGTAGTCTGTCAATTGATATTTATAAAAAGGAGAAAATAGCAATTGCTTTCCTGAAAAGCAAGTTTAAGAACTGATTACTTCATGTCCACCTATAATTTAGTATCATCTTGCATTGATATATTTGTAAAACTCTGTGTGTAAACTTCATCTTTTTAGGACAAATAATCCCACCAATGTTAATAAGCATCCAGATGTTAATATCTATAAAGCACAAGTGCATGTGAATATAAAGGCTTGATCTTAAGTTCTTGACTTTCTTTTGCTTCCTAGAGATGTTCAAGTTTCTCTCTATTATAAATTTTTCAGGATTCTCCGAGTAATAAATTACTTTATGCGAAAGAAATCTCCAACTATAAGAAAATGGTGGAAGAGTAAGTATAGATTCTTTTCATGCTTGTTCGGCTTTAAGCCTGTGTAAGAGGAAAAGGAAATGCTGAGGCAGTCAAAGTCAACTGTCAAATATTAAAAAATTTACACCTGAATGTTAAACCATCCCCTTGGTGGTGGTGTTGGCAGGGTTGAAATGGAGCACTGTTATGACCTAGTGCATGTTCATGTCTGTGCAGACAGATGGAGAGATTTATTCAGGAGAAAATATGATGCTGGTTTCTGCAGTGGTTGTTGTTACCCATATGATCTGTCTAACCAACACTGCACTTCCGTAACTCAGTAGAGATCAAATCCTGAAAACGTGTTCACAAACACATTTTTTCTATTCCGTCTCTGATTTTATTCACTTACTAATTGGCAATCCTGTGAATACCATGGAAGATCTGACGCAGGACAAAATTCTTGCTAGCTGATGACTTCAAAAGTTTGAAAACCTAAAATAATCATTGGCTGTAATTATAAATAGATTTCTTTCCTGTGGTATGGCCCTGTACAGTCAGGTATGCTTTGCCTCTGTTGTGAAGGTACTAATGACTGTTGGAAGGCAGGATTACTAAAGGAATCATTGGTCTGTCGTGGTAGAGCATCTCCTGCATTATTAGGAAGCATGTTTAAAATAATTGTCAAATTGAAAAAGACAGTTATTTCACCTAATTGAAAGGCTGTTTTTATCTGTTGCAGTTACTACAAAGGTATTCGTCAGATGGTGCCAGTCAGTGACCAAGACATGAATACTCATCTAGCAGAGATTTCTAGGGTAAGAATAAATTCCATTTTCTTGTCCTGAAATTGGAGCCAAGTATAGCACTGTTTTACTTTGTCTTCTCTAACTCAGCAAGTGGGTTTTTTGTACGTGCAAAAATCCAATGAGTTATTTCATACGTCTCTGAAATGCTTCTGTTCAGTGTAGTCATGCCTTTTCACCCTTTGAAATGTTGATTACTGAATGGAATGAAGAATGGTTATCATCACTAATCTGCCTGAGTGATGTAGGTGCCAGAGTGAAGTGTTTGGATTTTTTCTCATCCATTGTGGAAAAATTATAGCATTTTTGAACTGTGTCTTCTCTCCACAGCATATAGAGGATTTTTAGCATTGATCATACTTGTAACAAGTAATGACTGAATTCAGAGTGCTACCACAGCAAAAATTAGATTCCAGAAATGAAAAAGGAGGCACGGACATTAAGTATAGCCTATTTTGAGCTGTCTATACAAGGGCAATGCTTTTGCTTTACACTGCATGTGAGAAAGCTCATCATGTGCTCCCTCAGCAGCACTTTCTGCATTAGAAGTTGCTGGGGGTTACCTCATGATGAAGAGCAGAGGGGGTGGTTGCGAGCTGGGGTCTGTGGCTGGAGATCGTGGAGCAAGGGCACTACAAAACCTGCCTCAGTCTTGAAAGCGCCCATTTGCACTACAGCTCAGCTTCGCTAGAGCAGGCTTCAGCCCCTGGAGCACTCAATTTAACTTGGAGAACCAGGAGAGGCCCTCACCAGTCTTAAAAGATGTTGTTTAGCCTGAGCAAAGAGACAGTGTACTTACTGCTGGTTTGCTCATTTGCTTAATTTAGTTGAAGAGCTCTAGCGTAAGGAGGATGTTTGGGGAATTTTTTGTGGTTTGTTTATTTCAGTGCCCTTAGGACCTAACATTTTGCAGATCAGCATCCTCATGAGAGCATTTCTATTTTCAGGCATTCACTACAAAACCCATCTGCAGTGACATTTCATTTTCCAGTTCACTTTATTTATTACACAAATTGAGATGTATATAAAATTAAAACGTTCGGTGATTAAAAGTAAATTCATTAGAATGTTTTAACATCAGCAGAATATGTTGATCCTTTCTATTTACATGATAAATTATGATAAAAATGAATATGGAAGGAGTGATCGAACATTGCAAATTTTGACCAGCTCTAGAAATGACTTTTATAGAGCAAGGAAAGATGGATGTTTCTCTTCTCCTGATGTCTTGGGTAATCATTTATGCCAGTAGCAATGTCTTGCAATTCTTCATTTTCTTAACTAACTTAAAAGACTAAAGGCATGGCTTAGAGATTTGAGTCCTTTACGTTTGAATGAAAAACATCTGTTTAGACAGGTAGAGCACATTCATTAAATAAGTTAAATGTCATGAGTGAGGGAGGAGGAGGTAATGGAAGGGTTATTTCCCACTTCATTTAAAATCCTTTGTCTCTCTCCCCTCTCTTTGTGTTTCACATGGCTCTTTCCAAATGTGCTCAGGATCTTGTTGAGTTGCACCTTTGCTGTAGTGAGGTGTGCGTAATTTCAGAGAGTTAAAAAGAGCTGGAGAAAGGATGTCAAACAGCCATGACAGTGACAGAACCAATGCGTGGTGTATCAACAGTACATAGATTGTACTGAGTAAATGCTTTAGTTATATGTACCCATGTTGTTAACAGATGTCTGAGCTGTAGTCTGTGGTTTGACGTTCAGAGTTCAAAATATTTTCCACCTCCAGTGTTGGAGTTGTGGGCAGACTGGAAAAACACCAGCGGGAAAGTCTTGATCTAAAAATCAGCAAACGAAAGTTTTCTCACTCCTCCTTGCTGCCCTGTCATTTAACTAAAAGTTGCAGGATGCAGAGCTTGCATTTGGGAATCTTGTGAATTGTATCCAACAGTTGTGCATGTGCATAAATTTCAGCTGTCTCTGATCATATTATGACGTTTGCTGCTCGGTTGTGTTGTTTAACAGGCCCACACCGATTCCTTAAATACGCTTGTGGCTCTACATCAACTCTACCAGTATACTAACAAATACTATGATGAGGTAAGTTGAGGCTTTCGTTTTCATTTTTTAGTAGTATGAATGGTAAAAAGGTATGAAGGCTAACATCGGTCTAAAGGAAGAACCTGGAATTCCCTGGATAATCAGGTAAAAGCAGTGCTGAGCAAAAAGCTCTAACTTGGCAATTGTACACTTTGCTTGGCAATTACAATGGCCAAAAGTGTGTTCTTACAAATGAACAATTTCATTATGGGCTATCTGGTTCTGATAGTGATAGTTTAATGAGATCCGTAGGATAAATTGATTTAAAAACCATTTCCCTTCAGTTCTACCACCCTAATTCCTAAGAATTAGGACATAAGAATGTCACTGAGCAAGAAGCACTCGTCAGAGCTATATCAGGTTTCAAGCCAGTGGGTTTTTTATTAGGAACAACCCATTAAACTTGTTTTGCTCATAGGAATGGGGCTGTGCCTTTTTTATTAGTTAAGATGCACTTATAACTTCCATGCATGCTACCATCCCCGTTTTGCTGTGCCAAATGAGGTGCCTGCCCAAGGTAAACCAAAGCAGAGTTAACTGTTGAATATAGTCTGATTCAAAAGGAGGCTCACAAATTCAGTCCAAAACATTCCTTAGGTTCTTCAGGCTCTATGGAAAGGGGGACAAAGAATATCCCAGTGTAGCTGGGCCATGGCTATGGCTCTCCAAACTTAATCTGAAAACAAAAAGCGAGAAGAAAACTTTTATTCAAAGGTTTCCATGGAAATGAATGGCTCCAGAAACCTCTCAGAATTAAATCAAAGCAAGTAAGAACAGATGCTGGATCGAAAGGAGTGCAGCACATGTTGAGCTCTCCTCAGTTTGTCTTGCACCTCAGAACAGTTCGTGTTTTCACTTATATTTAGCACTAAAGGCAGTGAGGCTCATCCTCAGCATCACCACAGCTGCTTTGTACAGGAGCGGGCAGCCTGTCACAGCTTTAGCACAGATGTAGGCAGGGAAAATCAAATCGCCTCGAGAGTTCCTGTAATGGGGGTCAGTAGGGGAAGCAGCCATATCAATGCAGGCCAACCTGATGGCCCCCACCCCTCATCCCCAGTGCTGACTTTCAATGCATCCCCGTGACCTGACGTCTTACAGAAACACTTGGGGACCTTGGCTGACAGATGAACCATAAAGCCTCAGTTCTTCCACACCCCCATGTCCCTGCTCCCACTTGTGGTTTCACACTTGGTGGCAGGCACAGGTGGAGTCCCCAGTCTGTGGGACTTGAGCAGTGGCAGGCTGGCAAACCCCAGGGTGTAGCTGCGACTCTTCCTTTCGCGTACATTGCTGTATAGCAACAAGGTGCAGCTGATGCAAAGGCTGCTAATTCAGAGTTATGGAGATAATCTGTCAAGAACCATTCAGTAAAATTAATCGAGCTTATTTATTTTCCATGAAAATGTTTGAATTTGCATAAATTGGAAGATTTTGCAGCTGCCCTTGTCTTTATTACTGACACAGTGGTTCCCAGCGCGCACTGTACCTTCTGCATCTCTGCAGGACTTGACAATGACTAAGTGGGTACATTCTAATTGTCCACATTTATATGAAGGATATATTCACCAGCAGAGATAATCATGAATTATTCAGTCTAGATCCGAGGAGTTACAGCTAGAGGTAATTGTTTAAATTAAGGGAACAATATCAAATTAAATTAGCCCAAATTTAAATACTTTAATAAGTGTTTATTAACTCTGTCTTGTAAAAATGTTTTCATGCTTTAAAAACAAATCCATTACAATAATTATTTCTGAACAAATTTGCTCCAGCATTTGAAACTCAAATGCTGTACCAGCCCTTCAAAGTGCAATTGTTGGCTGGATTGATACTGACTGCATTAATCTCCGTCGTCAGTGATGTGCAAGAGGTAGCAATAACCACAGGTAGTGACAGGCAAACTCTATTTCTCCAGTTCTTGTACTTGCAAGTTTAGATAGTATTTAAACAGAGGTTTCTGCATGACTGCAGTGTCTGACTTTTATTAATAAAGCCAGTTCTAGAAAAGGAAGGGTTTTTCTGTGTAACACATTGTACTAATGGAGAAATCTAATGGTTGGTGGAAAAGTTTCCCTAAAGGATAGTGAAAATGAAAACCTTTCGAAACCTTTGAAATTTGATCTTGAGAAGCCCTAAAAAGCTCTATTTGAAGAAAAGCCTTCTCATAACAGTTGACCTTTTCTAACTCTTGGTTTCAAATCCCTTGTGTCTTAAGAGTCATACCTCCCTCTAAATATATATATATTCTGTAGAGCAGAGGCTGCTGGGGGGCTCCTCTGATGAGCTCTTTGCTGCCTGAGCCGTGTGGTGATGAGCCAGAGTCTCAGCATTTCTTCGGGGGTGGCACAGGGGAGCTGTCGGCAGCTCCCTAGCACTGTGGCCAAACAGTTCTCTTTATGGTAGTGCCTATAGACATGAGAGACCTTGCGTTGCCATACGTCATGCCTGTGTGTGGACCACCCAGGAGCTTCTCATAACCAAAGCTCATGGGGATGGGGCTTAATCACTGCTGGTAAATGACCCTTAAGCCTTGTAGAGTGCACCGTAAGTAAAAACACTGCTTCTTAAATAGCTGTAAAGAAGTTTCTCCCCCCCTGCCTGCTCCATCTTGGAATGTAATATTTCACCAGATAAGGTACTACCTATTAATTTGCTTGGAGCGCAGCATAATGGGGAACATTACAGCAACTTAGATAAAGTAATGGAGACGATCATTTTTATTGCCTTTGTGTAAAAATAGCACATGGGGCCTACTAGATGGACCTTATCTTTGGTACAAAGTGAATGCAAAAGACTCTCTACAACCAGAGTAGTGTCAAACGCTTGGTCCGGGAACTACGTCGTATATTTTCAGCTAAATGATTCTAAACATTCCGTGTTTATTTCTTCCAGATTATAAATGCACTTGAAGAGGATCCAGCTGCACAAAAAATGCAGCTTGCCTTCCGTTTACAGCAAATAGCAGCTGCGTTAGAGAATAAAGTGACTGACCTTTGACTCAAAAGCCGCAATAAAGAAATCTGACCTGAAGATGTTCAAATTCATTCTTCCTGTTAAGGAAATAGTGTTCTATTTTTTAATGTATAATTACAACTTTAAATGAAAGATTTCATGTTTTTTTGATAGCAGAGGTGTAATGTAAAGAATTTTTACTGTAAATTATGCTTCTAATTAAAAGCTGTGTTGTGTGTAAATGAATCTTCTGTGGGAAGGAGTCCTTTGGTTGGGGGCAGGGTGGGGGGTGGCGGAAGGAAAACCTATACTTTGTTTAATTTAGTAGAATCTGAGACATCAGCATTTAGGATTCATTATGCAAGTAAATTCAGTACTATAGCATCCTTTCTATGTTAAGCAATATTTGTACTAGGAAAACAATAACATACTCAGAGACACATGCAATATCCCCTTTTATTTTGATAACTGGAAACTGACTTCCATATAGCTCTAAAACTTGGTCTCTGCTCACAATGAAAATTGTGAACAAGGTGTCTGATTTCTCTGCAAGATCTGAAAATGGGATTGGCTACCACACAGTTCTTAATTTCATTATTTATGTCCATGGTGATGCACAGTATTGCACCCACCACAGTTGGCTGCAACAGAAATAAGAGTTATGTCAATGTAGGAGGGTTCTACAGATCAAGTCTCATTCGGTTCAGAAATCACTGCAAAGAAGGAATTAGTCCTTAAAACTTTACAACTCTTTGTTATTATTGTGAGTTTTATGATATATGCTAATGTGCCTTACTTGTACTAATTCTGTGAATCTGATAAATGGTTTTGTAAAAAGAAGCAGATCAGAAAAAGAAATATTTATGTGCTATTGAATGACTTTTGTGTGAAAAACATGACCAGCAGAATGCTTGTAATTAGCTGCTTGCCGAGAGTGTGCTGTTTAACAGGATTTGATTATGTATAATATCCTATTTTAGAATGGTTCTGATGATTTCTTATTTGAATCTTGGAACTGTCCTAGAAATACCATCACTTGTTTTTATTGTATTTGTGATGTAAAATACTAGTATGATATTGGAAGAATCATATACCCGTCTATGGAAAACCACTCAGTCAGTTTTGAGCCTTGGAATGCTGCATTTGATTGAATACACACCATAACCCATAGCAAAGAAAATGGAAATAACTTGTCAGAAAGTGTGTGTTTACAATATAGGTAAGCTCCGTACAAATCAAAAAAGTTAGGTACGTCTTATTAAATTGCTGTATTGCACATCAGAGAACTTTATTCCTCTTTGTCTCGCAAGTTTTTGGCAGTAAAGTAGCATTTTAACGAAGCGCTGCCATCTGTACTCCCGTGCTCATTGTCCTGCCAAGCACCCGGCCTCTGCTGCGTCTCAGCGAGCCAGCGCGGTGTCTGCTGCCCGCTCTCCTGCCTGTGGGTTGGCACACCGTGACTTTTACTGTTCCTTCTTATATTTTTCTCCCTCTTTTTCAGAATTTCCTAGTATTTGTCAGTGGGCCTTTACTTCAGTTTCTGAAAATCAAAAGCCTCACCAGAACTGGTTTCCTGTCCAGTAGGCTGGGAGGGGGGTTTTGGTTTGTTTTGTACTTGACATCTTGCATTTGTGTATAATCATTCCTGAACCAGCCTGGGCTGTAAGTTATTTTACACTGTTTAGGACTGAGGTACATGACTTCTGCATAAAGGTGCTTTGCCAGCTACTCCTTCATCAACAGAGACATCCTAATTTCACAGCTAATCTGTTTCTTTGTCATTACTTGTAAATCCTGTTAATTGTAAATCAAATACAATGTTGGTTTTTTCCACTAAGTGTCATGGGATCTTTACTGAAACTGGGGGGTGGGTGTTGAAAGGGGTTTGTATTGCTTCCTCCAGGGGTGATGGAGCAGCAGCGTCCATCAGTCTGCAGTTGGTAATGGAGGAGCGCAACACATCCTGCAGATGGTATGCCTGACATCATGCCCTTTTTATGGGTATTTGCTCTGAAAAATGAGAGTACTCTTGAGAAGAGAGGATGTAGCACAGCATCCCATAGCAAGGCCTTCTTGCCTGATGAAAATGCATCTTGGGACCTGAAAGCCAATTAAAATACAGGCTCAGCAGCATCTCTCCAGAGAGACCAGAAAGCTCTGCTTGAACAAGTAGGCTTTCAGAGGGAACATTATGTGTCCCCCTCCATCAGTGACTCGATGCAGAGCAGCTGCAGGTGATTGTAAGCTGCTGCAGACTGTGGCAATGCTGTCACAGGATCTTTCTTACCTGTTGGACGAGCGTGCGTGTGTCTGCCAGCAGCGCAAGTCCGTGATGGATTCATTGGTGCCCTTTTTTAACATCCTGGGAAATGTGCAGGCTTTTGGCGCTGTAGTGCCGTCTGCCAGGGAACACGGAGGCAGACAACTGTGAGCAGCTGCAGCTACAAAGGAGACTTGATGCCAGTTCTTCAGTTTCTCTAAGTCTCCTCTCCTGAAAGCACAGAGTTAGAATTTGAATTGAAGAACTGAACTGGTTTATTTTATTCTTTCCCCTTTTGGCTGAGCTCCTCCAGTGCTTGTTTTTCCACTCTGGTGCTCTGTTTTGTCCAGGCCTAGTTTTTGGCTTCAGTTTTCCCTACCTTTTAGCAATCCGATTCTTAAAGGCTTGATGTGCCTCCTTTGGTTTCTGCTGCTCCTGCCATCTGGTTCATCTGCAAGATAAAAGAAAAAAGCTCACTGGGGGTCTCCCTCCTTTTCATCCCCTCTGCAGCCCCTCTAAGGGGTGCTTCTTTGAGCACAAGAACCTTCTCTGCATAATGGGAGCCACTCTGCCCACAGCAGCAGCTGTGAAAAGAACACCCTTGCTTGGACACCTCCCAGCCGCAGCTCAGAGGTGGGTGCAGGCTGTCAACCACCACCAGCGGCTCTGAAGCCCATTGCTGATTTCAGCCTCTCCAAAGGTTTTACTCCTTGTTTCACCATGAGCAAACAAACTAGTAGAGATCTCAGGTGATGGGACAAGGTCCTTGCCCCTGCTTGCCTCATACGAAGTAACTTGCTCAACTGAACAGAAATCTGGTGGTTTTTTGGTCTCTGGCCAGGAATTTACTCTCTGTTCCTTAGTGCCAGGGTTCCCTCAGACACCTTACTACATCTTTTTGCTGCTCTCTATACGCTATAGATTTATAAGGAAGTGGTTATGGGTGGAGGGGACCTCGGTCAGACTGTGTATGTAAGCCACGGTGCTTCCTCACATCAGTCTGTCACAGCCATACTTGAGCCTCCCCTTTCTGCAGGCTGCCGAGCTGGACGCGTTTCTCCGCTTGCTCAGCCTGAGCTGTGTTTACACACACACTGCGTGTCCACAGAAGACTTGCTTTTCTGGCAAATTTTTGCAGACCAGCAGAGCCACCACTATAAACAAAAATGAACAGGGAATTCAGAAAGTCAAACTGGAATTCATAAATTCACAAATTCCCAAACTGTCATAACATGGGAGGATTTTTTAGCCAGCTGTGTAAAGGCTTGCAATGGCTCTAAGCTTGAATTTCAGCTGTCCTGGAATTAGCAGCACTAATGAGAGTTTGTGGCCAGTTTTTAACTGTTCCAGGTTCTCAACCCTTGTACTTTCAACGCTAGTATGTCCTGGTAGTATGTACCTGCATGGCCTGAAAAAAAAAAAGATCTCTCTGAATGTGATGCAGAAACCCCTGCACACCTCACTTTACCCTGATAAATTAAGGTTCCAGCCAAGTTTCTCATTTGCACTGTTACATGGTGTAACAGTTCTCTGAGGTCTTCCCCTCCAAAGAATTTGATCTTGAGCAAAGATTGCCTTCTCTCAGGACTTTTTCCAAGTCTGTTGTCTCCTCTTACAAAAGGATTGTGGGGGAAGTTGTTTGGGTTTGGGTTTTTTTTCTTCCTCTGTCTAGAGATAACCTGCCAGAGCAACGGGACAGTCAACTTCAGGAGTTTAGAGGAGGATGTCTGACTGCCATTCTTCTACCAACTACTGACTCGAGTCCTGTGCTCTTCTGCTTTACACTCGGGTTGAAATTTGGCGCTTTTAGTCACTAGCGTTGTTGTACTGGAAATCCCAGCACTGTGGTCCTTGTGACTTGCTTTCATCCCTCACTCCCACATCAAGGCAGTGAAGCTCAGCTCCTGAAGCTTTCCAGGCTCTCCATTACAAAAGCTCTCTTCTTCGAGGTCTGCTTTGCCAGCTCTGGAGCATGGGGTTCCCTGGAGAACGAATGGCAGCAGCACACAAGCTAAAATGATCAGGAATTCTCCCAGTGCTTACCTAAGTTTGTGTTTCTCTCTTGTTTCTTTTGAGAAACCCTCCTTCAGCTGATGAACGATGAATTTGAAAGGTGGAATTGTAAACTAGAGTTGGTCTTTCAGCCTTCCTCTTTTGTTAGCATTTTTCTTGATGGGCCTAAAAATGATGGTGGAAGTCTTGGTGTTTGACAGTCCCTGCAGAAGAGAAGGGAAAGGGGCTTTCCCAAGACACAGTTACCAGGAAGTTTTTAAGGGTTTGGTTTTGGTTTGGTTTTATTTTTTTTCCTTCAAACTGTGTCCGCTTCTGACTCAGTGACGAGGAGCATTTCTCCACCCGTTAGAGAAGAAGGTGGCTGCTCCTGTGCAGGCCTGTAATAACCGCCCATGCTGGGTAAGATCACTGTGTTGCACCAGTCCTTCAGGGCTGATGTTTGTCTTGCCAGTGCTCACTGCTTGCGGCTGCGTGTCAGTCCAAAGAGGACAAAATCCTACTGTTGCTCATAGCCAGGCAATCAAACGCTATTTCATTTACCCGTGTATTCCTGTTTCTTTGCTGCTTTTCAGATAATTGCCATTTGAACCAGAAGAGAGTTTGAGTGCTTTCCTTCTTCTTTTAGGCTTTTCAAGCACCTATGTGTCTTAACAGTTTGAACACTTCAGAAAGAAACTATTTCTTCAGTGGGACAGAGGACAATAGCTCTTGTACAGCTGTATATGGCTCCTCTTAAAAGGAAATAAAAATCCCACCATGAACCACACACTGTGTTTTTGAAATCCTTTATGCACCACTCTAATTCTGAACAATGTTTTTGGCTTATTTAATTCTCCTCAAAATTGAATGTTGAACAAAACTCTTTTTTTTTTCCTTTTAATCTACTGTAATAAGAAAGGAGTGAAATGAAAAAAGTATTCCTTTGATACCCTTAATCTTCCCTCTCCTGTGGCTATGCTCCTATTCAGTAAGAGATCATACTTGCTAGTTGCAGAGCCTGGACGCCAAGCCATGGGATATAAATCAAACCAAAAATCCATGTTTCCTGCAGCTGCATCTGGGTCCATGGCAATGCTCACAATTGTAAAACTGCCTCCGGGACCTTATTTGGAATTTTATTTTTGTGGGTCTGACTGGTTTCCCTGTCCTTCATGTGATCCTTCTTCATGTGGGTTTTCACCTTGTGTTTTGGTGGCACTTGCTGGACCATAACGCCACATTCCTCTGCAAGCCCAAGGAAGGAAGCAATCGCTGCCTGGATTAGTCATGCACTTTTCATCCTTGCAGCGCCCCGGGGGCGCTCAGGCCCTCCCAGGCTCAGCTCACTGGAAAATTGTAGAAGTGGATTTTTTATGCTAGAGCAGACAGCCTTACTGAAATATAAAACATTTCCATCTGTTTAAACTAAGTCGTGTTTGTTTTGTTAATAAAACCCCACTGACTACATGCAACACTATTCACATCTGATGTACAAATGGCCCTTCTGAGTTGATGTAAGCTCTGCCTAAAGTCTGTGCACCCTCTACCCTAGACTGGTGGCTGCACTGTGCTAGCCTCAAACTAGAAAACAACATGAGTGTTAACACCATTTAGCCTTTAAATTAGGTGAAATACCCACATTTTGTTAACTTGTTGTGGGTATTTAGCCTTACTGCCCCTTTTAGTGGACTTTGTCTTGTGATGCTGCTATCTGGTTGTGATATTCAGAAGTCCTGTAATTGGCCTTAAAGTCCAGTGAAGGGAACAGAAAGACCACCATCAGTTGCAGCAGCAGCTGGCCTAGCATCCTTCACTGTGCTCAGCCATCAATATATATATTCCACCTTTTATTTTAACATGGTCTTATCTTGCTTTCCTTGTCCACTTGGATCACTTGCAATACTCTATTTGTATTCTGGCACATTACTGCGTGAGATGAGATCATCCATCTGGGTTTTGTGCTGTTTTGGAGTTACAGGTTTGGTATTTAATAGGGTCATACCCTGGTGCACTTGCCCCTCTTACAATAATACTCGGCAGAGAGCTGTGTCGAGTTGTTTTTGCTCACTGTGTGTGAAGATTCATATGCTGATTGCTTTGACCTGGTATCTATAGTAAGAGCCTGTAACTGCCCAAGTGCTATTATAGTTTTTGATTTAGGGTATGGTTGTGATTTTATCTTTCTTTCCAGTGAAAGGAAGATTAGAAAGGTTTTGTTTGCCATTTAACTAGAAAATTTTAATAGTTTAGCTGCATCTCTGAGCGAAGTGAGGGGAAAGGGGCGGTGATGTCCTTTCCCTGTGAGGTGATTTTGAACCATTCTTTTCTGAAGTTACTGAAGACAGTGACGACACCGTCTTAGTGCAGTGAGCACTGCTGTGACTCATAGACTTGAGTTTCTTTGTGGTTAATCATTCATGTGAATTAGCAGGGCAAGTTTTTTAATACAGAGCTTGAAATTCATTTCAATCTGTGCTGGCCATCATTGTCTCTCGTTATCGGGTTTTTGAAATGACAGCATACACGATGTATCTAAGATTAGATTCTGCTTTTAAATATTTAGAATCTGAATCACATCCATTTGTACTTCATTTCAAGGTTGAAGTAATGTGGCAGGACACACATTCTGCAGTAGTTAAAACTCACAAATCAAAGGAATGCTGAATTATTAATTTTAAACTTTTAAGCGATTTCTCTTTTTGGGCCTGCACCAACGTGCTGCTTGGGGTAAGCTGTGGCATTGCCAGCAAGGCTCTGCCCCACACCTTCCCCTCGCGCTGATGTTCCAGCCGCAGCCACTGCCCCGCTTTCTGGGCCACCTACGGTTTAGGAGTTGTTTGTGCTAATGGCTGCTGTGGTTATCTGGGGAGCTGAGCCTAACAAATTCCAGGCTGGGCTTTGGTTACCTCCTCCTTAACTCAAACTGCCCTCTGACAGGTGACTTGAGTCTCATCAGAGGAGATGAGACTGCTCCACTACTGAAGACCAACTGCATGTCTGCAGCTAAAAACCTTCTGTTCACCACCTGCTGGGCAAGGGTGCTACTTCTAGCCTCTCTCCAGCAAGTGACAAACCCGAGGACAGATGAGTTCACTGCAAGGCCTGAGCCATAGGGAGAGGGTCAGATTATTGAGACTTGCCAACTTAGAGGGAGGAGATGGCTGCCTCTATGGGCATGTAGCCCTCAAGACCAGAAGGAGCTGCTCCAAGCAATGGCTGCCGCAAGAGTATCCCCCAGGATCGCTCTCCCCAGCTGCGACCACTGCGAATGCACCATTTTCTGCCTTGCTGACATGCAGGAAGGTAAAAGGCAGGCTAGCTCTCAAGTGGGATAGTCACTAGCTGGCCAACTGGGACCATGCCTTCAGCAGCTCCATCCTCTTTCCATTGCTAGGGATTTGAGCCCGACACAAACTGCACCAGGGCATGGTGTGGGCAGCACTGCTCAACTGAGTGTGCTCCAGCACTGAAAGAGCAGAACTCCACCTGTATGGCTGCCCATGCCCATGGCACAGTAAGCAAACATTGGCCAAGTGTGGTCCAGCCATCTATGTCCAGTGCTAGGGCAGCAGAGCTGGCACCAAGAGTCACTGCCATGTCCAGGCACCCCACACGGTGCTCTCAGCTCCTGGGTGAGACAGCAGCAGCTCACAGGGCTGATCGCTAGGAGCACCTAAATTAAACATAGATTGCTGAAATGCTTTTTGGAGTATAGAAAAGTTCAAAACAATGCTAAGAGGAATAAAGAAACCTCAGAGGTCAAAATTAACTTTATAAAAAAAAACAAAACCCCAATCTTAGAAGCATAACACACTTCAGACTTATTCTTTGCAGCTGCCAGCAGCTCCCACAAACACTGGTCTGTATGTCAATAGCTGTATTGGAAAGTCTGTGGTGTATAAATGGATCACCTGTGAAGTATCTGCACTTTTAGAGCTCTGACCATTGTGGTGCTCCTGCAGAAATGTTGAACAGGCACACATTAAAACTTTAAGGAAATATGTTTCCTGCCCCCTTTTTCTTTTTCCTTAGAGCTACAAGACCTTTGTAGCTTCATTGATGAAAGGATGCACCACAGAGGTAAGTCACCTTCACAGCCAGATTATGCTCCACAAGAGCTTAATTTCATAGTTATTTTTTCCCCAAAACTTCATAGTGACTCTCCTTCTCTGTTTACAAGTTTCTCCACAGAGGCTGATTTAGACAGATCTGTTATTCTAGCAGTGTAGAGGTGTGCTCTGTTATGGGCTTTCTATATGCACACAAAAAAATTACATATGCATTTCTTGGTAACAAACCCAGATAATTTAAATTCTCAGTGGCACTTCTCCGTGATTCTTTTTGTTTGAATTTTTTGTTTGTTTGTTTAATGAGGATTTTCTTTACTATAGGTAATTCCTTTACTAAGGAAATTTTAGCCTTACAAGCCTGCATATTTTATCTTTGCAAATGGGATTGAATTCTGTTCTCATTAGAACTAGTGGATGTTTTGCTGGGGCCTAAGATGAACAATGCAGTTTTAGACACTATTCATTAGGCTAAAAACCTATTTGATTTGGTAGTAAACTGGGCTAATGTTTTTTTAAAGTTCACTTAAAACATTTCACAGAACTAGCAACACAATCTTTTTCACCTCCATTTATTGTTCAAAACAGGGAAGAAGCCAAATTCTGTCGTGTGACTGTGGACATCATGACATTCGAGAATGATATGGCTTGTGTCTATCTGCCAGCCATGTCACGCTGTAACAAGGAAATAAATGGGCCCAAATTGCTAAGCAATAAAGAAGCTGATGAAAGGATCGGATCAGGTCCATCTGCATTTCCTTATCTTGTCAACATGGCTTTATGTATTAAACCAGTTGAAGCATCGATCTGGCTATTACCATGCTACAAATGTTGCCCCTGCTCAGCCTGGGTCCACTGAAGTGCATGGGAAGTCCCTAGTGATTTAGATGGACTCTGGATTTCTCCTGCAATCTCCAGGTGATTTACTCTAAAATCAATTCTATTTGCTCTAAAATCAATACAGTTAGTGCTTTAACATGATTACCACCACAAAGGAACCTGGAGGTTGATGCAGATGGCTAAGGCAGGGAGAGAAGGGACCCAAACGGCTCATGCGTTGGTACTGTTGATCAGGTTGGTACTGTTGTCCTAGTGCCTGCTCTGCAAACTGAGGGCTGGCATGGCCTGGGTCTGGCTAAGAGACATTGTTATTGCCATGTGTAATCGCTCCTGTCTTTATCCAAAAATCTCTGAATGTTTTACAAACATTAATTAAGCCCTGTGAGGTGGCATCCTCTTTCTGTTGATGCAATAAAAATAAAAAAGGCAAAAACCCACACTCACCTAAGTTTAGAGAACAAGTTAATGGCCCAGCTGGGAATAAAACTTCCAGATTCCAGATCCTTGGCCCCCAGCTCTAACCTGCTGGCAGTGCACCATGTACAGAAAAATGAAAATTGATCCAGCTACATTGCTATCTTCAAGCTGACAATTTTCCATGGCTTTGCAGAGAAAAAATTCAGACACTAGTTTGGGACCAGAAAAACCCGCCTGGGAAGGGTGATCTCTGTTCAAAATCTATAGCTCAAAGAAAAACTCCTGCCTGCACCTCAGTTGCAGCCTGCAAACTATGGACATTCAGCATCTATGAAGGGGACACTTGAGGCCGGGTTTTTAGTGTTTCTCAGCATGTAGTCTGACCCATCCTATAAACGTGGGCAAAATATAACTCTGCCAGCCCCTAACATGTTTGAGAGAGTAACCTGGGCACCATCTACAATTGCCTAAAATGCCCTCATAGACAGATCCTTATGAGCATGGGGCCTGTCCCGGCCCAGGCCATGAGTGAAGCCCTGCAGGACACACAGTGCCATTTCAGGGAAGAGCTCAAAGGGCTTCACTGTCCCCTCTCCAGCCCCATTTACAGAGTTCAGGTGTACTGGGGCGGTGTCAGCTCCGGCTTGCACAGCTCTGCTGAAACTCATCACCATGCACCACAGCCAAACCTGAGCACCGCCGTCCTTGCTCCTTCTCCCGCACAGTCCCTGTCCCCCAGGCGCACCAAGACACAGACACCCCGGCAGCCATGGCAGCCTTACCCCAGCTCTCAGCACCAAACTGGTGTTTGAGCACACCAAACTGGTTTTCACGAGATGGGCTAAATATTTCCATGGTGCAAAACTGGTTATGGTCAGATAAAATGTTTCCACACAAACATGGTGACAGGAATGAGTTGTTCTGGTGAAGCTGACTGGTCCTTCTGGTTTTGGCTTTGGAGAATTCTGGGGAGGAAAAAGCATTTGGTTGAGCTGAATTAAACATAAGATGTTGGAGAAAAGAAATACAGCTGCTACAAAGAATTACATGGTATTTTAGAGATTTTTTTTCCACTTTAAATAATCGAAAATGTCATTTAACATGGGCAAGGAAATTTGATTTTACAGATACATAAATGTATATGTAACTATATATGTGAGCAGGGAGTGTTGTATAACTACATTTAACATGGCATGCCTTTAATAAAACTTTCCTGTGGAAAAAATCTCAGGGTTTTTTAAACCAAGCAGCTAACCATAAAGTTTTCCCCACAACAGGAAATTATGACAATATTGCCCAAGGCTTTAACATCCCCGAGTTTTGCTCTCTGATTTGAATTAGATTGTGATAATCAATATTAATAGTCTCTGATCGGATATGGTCACTGCAAAACCAAGATGAAACTCTCTTTGCCTCTGAATTTTACTGCAAATGTGAACATTTATCAACACTTACTCAAGACATAAATGAGAAAGAGAACAGCCATATCATGAAAGAGCTTAGTTAAAATTTAACCTCCATGCCACGCCTCTGGAATATTTTCCATAAGCTAATGTAGATTTAGTGTTATTGCAGGAAAGATGGTAAAATTTGAGAATATTTGTGACCCATATAAACTCTGTCCACTCCTAACTGTTCTGGAGAATAAGAAAGTATAATTTTTCATTGGTGTGATCACAGCTTTTCTACACTAGCTCTCAGACATGCTCGCCTGACTGTCTTTTCACCTCCAGCTGTCTTTGTTTAGAATATAAAAATTTCCCAAACATCTCTTTACAAGTAACAATATGCCCCAAAACAGCCCACATACCCAGCCCCTGTGGTGCCTTCAGCTGTACTGTACCAGCACACCTTCTGGTCAGCTGGTTTTGCTGCACACCCGGTGTGCAGAGGCATCCGCACTATGTTCAGACTCTCCCGGGACAGGTCACTCCCTGCACACCCCAGCTTTTCGCTTCCTGGCCCAACTTTCCTGCTGAGA